>NC_082720.1:68653633-68838633 GCF_030144855.1 Hypanus sabinus | reverse complement strand
GGCAGGCATACTAGACAGGTATATGGAGGAATTTAAGGTGTAGGTTTATATGGGAGGCAGGGTTTGAGGGTCGGCACAACATTGAGGGCCGAAGGGCCTGTATTCTATGTTCTATAAGGGAAAAAAACACAAATCTTGCAAACAATAGTAATGAGCAACAGTCAAAATGAGTCCCTGGATCGAACCCTGGAGCAGCCCAGATCAGGCCCAAGCATTGATCAAATTAGTGGACATAGAGCATGGCAGCTGGGTTGGTGGGGGGGGAGGTGTGGAGGGATCAGTCTTCATAGCCCCAGTGCCATGGAGAGAGAGAAGTCACCATCAGTGGAGCAGAAGCGAAATCAGCTCTCACCTCTGATCTGACACCTTGTCTTTCCGGTACATCATTTAAATTGTTCAAACAGCATACTGGACAATGGGCACCACACTATGGGCCCCGCTGCAGACGAAAGGCTACGGGCCTAGAACACGTCACCCAGCTTGGTATATGTGATTCAATATACTACGATTTGCTTTCAGAAAAGGCAACACAAGCAGCAATATCTCCAGCACAATTACTCTCAGCACTGATGCCCCACAGGTTGCGTCCTCAGCCTTTGACTCTACTCCCTGTTTAGTCATGACCTTGTGGCCAGATTCTGCTCTATCGCCATCTGCAACTCTTCAGGTGATACCACCATAGTGGACTTTATCTCAAATAATGATGAGTTGGAGCACAGGAAGAGATGGGGAGCTTATTAACATAGTGTCATGGCAACAGCCTTTCCTTCAGTATCAGCAAAACAAAAGAGCTGGTCATTGACTTCAGGAAGGGGAGTGGTGCACATGCTGCTATCAACATCAATGGTGATGAGGCCAAGAAGTTTCAAAGTTTTAAGATACTTGATGCCACAACGAAGACACCCTAACCAAGAAAGTTCATTTAAACTCCCTCATGAGGTTAAGATATTTGGGATGTTCCTTTGTCCATCACTGATTTTTATCGATGCACCACAGACAGCATCTTATCCAGATGCTTCCTAGTTTGGTTTGGGCAGCTGCTCTATCTGTGATTCCAAAAAACTGCAGTGAGTTGTGAGCACAGCTCAGTACATCAGGGAAAACAATTTTCCTCCATGGATTTTGTCCATACTTCTCAATGCTTCAGTAAAGCAGTCAGCATAACTGAAGACCCCACCCACCCTGGACATTCTCTCTTTTCTGCCCCCTCTCTCTCTCCCCCTCTCTCTCCCTCTCGCTCTCTCCCCCTCTCTCTCCCCCCTCACTCCCTCTCTCTCTCTTTCATCAATGATACAAACATATGAAAGCATGTACCATGAGAATTGAGGAGGACAGCTTCTAGCTCGCTGATAGAAGATTATTAAATAGTTCCCTAGTTATCTGAATTGGACTCTTGACTTCACAATCTATCTCTTTATGTCCTTACACCTTGTGGTGCACTTCATCTGCATTTTCTATGTAGCTGTTACCCTTTATTCTGCATTCTGTTACAGTATTGTTTCACCTCAATGCATTGTGTAATGGATGGATCTGTATGAACAGTACGCATGACAAGCTTCTCACTGTGCTCTGGTAGATGTGATAATAATAAACCAATTCCAATTCCATTGAAAACAGAGGCTGCAGATCTGGAGCAACAAAAAGGATGCTGGAGGTCGAGCGGCATCTATAGATCAAGACATTGAGAATACATTTTCCTCCACGGTAGGTAACAGGAAGGGACACAGCCCTGCTAACTCCACACCACACTTGGCCCTGGGTCCCTGAGGTTTAAGGGGAACCTGAGGAGGAACATTTTCTCTCAGAGGACGGTGCAAGTGTGGGACAATCTGTCAAGAAATTGATGGATACAGTTTCAATTTCAACATTTAAGAAGTTGGATAAATACATGGAGGGGATAGGTATGAAGGGCTGTGGTCCAAGTGAAGATTGATGGAACTAGGCAGATTAAACGTTCAGCATTGATTAGATGGGCCAAAGGGCTTGTTTCTATGCTGTAGTGCTCTATGATTGGACTGAAAGATAGGAATGGAGGAATGGAGGATGATCAGCCTGCCAGGCAGCATCAGTGGGGAGAAAGACAGGACTGGAAAACTCAGATGAGCCTATTTTAAATAAAGTGGGAGGTGGAGAGGACAATGGAAATGCCTGTGATAAGGAGCAAATCAAAATTAATGAAGTAAAAATTACCTTAAAAACTGTCAGTCGGAATTAAGCAACTTGCTATTAGGTGGTCTCCACTATCTTTGTCATTGGTTGGTAGAGTTAATGCTATTAAGATGATGATACTACCTAAATTATGTTTATTTCAAGCATTACCAATTTTTATTCCTAAAGCTTTTTTTGATACTATTGACTCTAGAATATCTTCTTATTTGTGGCAGAACAAAAATCCTAGATTGGGTAAAAAATATTTACAGAAGCCTAAGAAGGAGGGCGGCTTGGCTTTACCAAACTTAAGATTTTACTATTGGGCAGTCAATATACGGTATTTAATATTCTGAACACAAGAATGGACTCTAGCTACTTGCCCACAATGGGTAAATTTGGAATGTAAATCTGTGCAAGATTTTTCATTGATTTCAATCTTAGGATCTTCACTTCCTTTTTCTTTATTCAAATTGAATAAACAGATAACTAATCCTATAGTCAGATATACATTACGAATTTGGTTTCAATTTCGTAAATTTTTTGGTTTGAATAAATTTATTTTATCATGTCCTATAATACCTAATTATTTTTTTCGGCCTTCATCTATGGATCAAGCTTTTCTTTTATGGAAAACAAAAGATATAACATGTTTTCGTAATCTGTTTCTGGATGATAACATTAAGTCCTTTGAACAGCTATCTAATAGATATAATTTACCTAAAACCCATTTTTTTAGATATTTGCAAGTTAGAAATTTTTTGTATAATGAGTTAGTCTTTTTCGAAAGAATGTCCATTGGACATTACAGATAGAATTTTAGCTCTTAATCCTTATCAAAAGAGTTTAGTAGCCATCATTTATAAGATGATCATGAATTTACAGTTAGATGTATCAGAAAAAATTAAGAAGGAATGGCAAGAAGAGTTGCATTGTCTTATATCTACTGAGCAATGGGAAAAAATTTTATTATTGGTAAATTCATCCTCTATTTGTGCTAAACATGCCCTAATACAATTTAAGGTTGTACATAGAGCTCATATGTCTAAGGATAAACTGGCTCAATTTTACTCTCATCTTAACTCAACCTGTGATAGATGTCATTCTGATGTTGCTTCATTGACTCATATGTTCTGGTCTTGTCCTTGTTTACAAAATTATTGGAAAGATATCTTCAGTATTATTTCAAAAGTCTTAAAAATTAATTTTCAACTGCATCCTCTTACTGCAATTTTCAGTTTACCAATGATGGATAATAATCGTTTATCTGCTTCATCTCAACGAATGATTGCATTTGTTACATTAATGGCTAGAAGATCTATATTATTGAATTGGAAAGAAATTAATCCTCCAACTGTATTTCAGTGGTTTTCTCAAACTATTTCTTGTTTGAGTTTAGAAAAAATTAGAAGAGTGGTTTTTGAACCTTCAGTTAAATTTGAAGAAACTTGGAGACCTTTTATTCAACATTTTCACATGAGTTGAATTGTCTTTTCCTAAACCTTACTTATATTATCCTTAATCAATTGGATGGAGGTTCGGAGTTATTGGCACTACTGTATATGTACTTAACATTATTCAATGGCCCATGTTGGTTAGTGTTTTTTTTGGTTTTTTTCTCTCTTTTTTGGGTTTTTTTTTCCTTTTTTTTCTTTTTACTTCTTTGTTCATTATTGTTCTGGGTTTGAGAGGTTATATATTTTTATTATTACATATCTGAATGTCTATTTAAACTATTAATTATGTACTCTCAAACATTTTGTATTCATGTTTCATTTATGTTTGTTTAAAACTAATAAAAAGATTTAAAAAGAAAAAAGAGAAACTGTCAGTCGGGATAACATGACACAGAGAAAAGCTAAAATACGGTCCGGACACAACTCGGAAAGACAGGGATTAGCATGAAATTGCTAAACAATTATCAATTGTTGAAGTAAATACATGGAGTAAAGGAAAGAGCAGAGGGGAATGGGTGCGGGAAAGAAAGAAACCAGGGTGGTGATAAATCTTTCCTAAGAGTATAATGATTCTTTCATGCAGAATCAGCTTTTAATAAATAATATGACTGCGGTACAATAAACACTGAAGAAATGCAGGCAGGGAGCATTAATTGTCTTTCACAATGGTTTTGCAACATGTTGGAGGAATTCCAGTCTGACAGTGGGTTTAATATTTGACAGTAACCGAGGATGAATAGTGTGTGCTGATGGTGTCTCCCGCTTCCATTTGCCCCGACGGTGACTTGCTGGAGGTTGGTTCAGAAGCTGTCGGCCATATGGTGCCTGATTCTCACAGTCAATAAATGCTTAATGTGCCTTCCAAAAAAATATCAAACCCCGTCTGGGTTTTCTTCCCCCAGCGATGATCTGCACACAACTGTAGAGGCACCACCTGAGTAGACGCTAATTTCGATCTAATTGCGCGACTTTACCGGGAGAGGAAGGGAAAAGTGGCCACGGGGCCCTATGTGTCAGAGGAAATGAAGGTTATTTGCGGAGAATGGGAAGTGCTTTGTCACAGAACGGCGTGTGAAATGTCCTTCTTTGTTCCTTTATTGTCGCTTTCATAGGATTCCTCATTCAGGCAGCAGAAATTTGCTCTAATTGCTGACGACACTTGCCAATAAAGGGTTAAAATCCTAATCCAACTGGTCCGTTGGGGAGTGACAAGGTGGACAGAGCAAACTTATTATAACGCGAAATTATTTGTTAAAGATATTTTATATAGACATCTCCCAAGTAAAGCTGGAAAACTTGTTAAAATAGCTTTCTGCCTGAGGGCAGCTTTCGGGGCATTGCAGAAAAGAGGGGATGGCACGGGTACTGTTTACAGCGCCAGCGACCCGGGTTCAGTTCTGCCGTTGTCTGTAAGGAATGTCTACGCTCTCCCCGTGACCGTGTGGGTATCCTCCAGGCGCCCCCACATTGCAAAGATATACGGGCTAGGAAGGTTATTGACTGGTATTGGGCGGCGCGGGTTCCTTGGGCCTGTATCTCGAAATAAAAACGAATTAATTACGACGAAACAGACAAAACTAGAATAATTTGCTCAATTTTGCCCCCCCCCCCATTTACGACAGCAGCTGCTGTACATTTAAAACGTGGAAGCTTGCTTCTTTCCAGCCAGCCAGCGGTGAGCAACACAAGTAACATTGTTGGCTCACGCAAAGTACACCGCAGAGGCTGTGGTCAAATCAAGAGGTACAAAACAAGCTGGATGAACTCAGCAGGTCGGGCAGCATCCTGAACAGTCAACGACCCAAAACGCTGACTGCTCATTTCAACGATGCTGCCTGACCTGCTGAGTTCATCCAGCTTGTTTGTACATTGTTGCCTGTTTGTTAGCTAACCCAAGCACCAAGAGCCATTCATCCAGGCTGAGAACAAAGAGATAAATCAACCTCTCCGCAGCCACTCTGTCAGAATGTTAATTTTTCATAATCCTGTATTTATATAGCACCTTTCAGAACATCACAGTAACTTAAAGCTCCTATAACCAAAGGGAGCAATACCATCCTGCTTAAATTAGTGGGCATAATCTATAGACCTGGACTAATAATCTAGGAATGCCAGTTCAACAGCAGCTGCAAAATTTTAATTCAATGTTCAAAGCAGTTAATATCTAACTACATATATGTTACCATATGCTACTTTGAGATTTATTTTCTTACAGGAATATAAAGAAATACAATACAATTTGTGAAAAAATTACATTATTAAAGGTTGATAACCAATATTGAAAAGAAGACAAATTAAGCATACTGAGAACTTGAGTTGTAGATTCCTTGAAAGTGAGCCCATAGGTTGTGGGATCATTTCAGAGTTGACGTGAGTGAAGTTATCCATGCTGGTTCAGAAGCCTGATGACTGCAGGGTAATAACTGTTCCTGAACCTGATCTGGTGGTATGGAAGCCTTACGGTCCCACACCAAGCAGTTATTATCCTCAAATCATCAAGCTCCTGAACCAGCGTGCACATCTTCACTCAACATTGGAACTGGTCACTGACCACAACCTATGGACTCAGTTTCAAGGGCTCTACAACTCATGCTCTCAGTATTATTTAGTTAGTTATTATTACAGTGGATTCTGGTTAATTGGTCCATCATTTAATTGGGGCAGCTGCTTATTTGGCACAGCTCTTAAAGAACAATTTTGCAGGCATTCCCTTTGTTTATTTGGGACATTATGCCTCTTTACTGGGGCATGAGAATTGCTGAACAGTTTCCAAGAAGAGTCTGATGGTGCACTTACGTAATTATTACATACCACACCATGCTTTGAGCAAACAGTTAGGGAATTGCTTCAAATACGTGCGTTTGTGTTCAAGATGCAGAGATTTTGACACGGAAAGTTAGCGAGAAATAAGCAGTAAGACTATTCAGAATGGTTTCGCTCATTGCGGTTTCAAGCATTCAAGCTTGGAGATGTGAGGAGCAGCTGAGAGTGAAAATGAAACAATTGCATTACTTCAACAACTTAGGAACTACAAAGAATCTAAAGGTATCAACAAGCAGCTTGAAAGTTACAAAGAAAATGAAGTTTTGGAAAATGCAACTGTCGAAAGCATTGTATGGAGGCAGTGCATTATCTGCTCTAGGTGTATGCACTAATTTTGTTATTTAGAGTCAATCAAAAGAACACAGCAGCGTGTTCATTGTCCATTGTATCTGACAATGGACACAATGAAACCTGTGCAGGAGAGTTTTAAAGTGGGAAAGCTGTTGTTTTGAGACAGCTCTGCTTTCCTCTCTACCTTGGAAGTCCAGTTCCAGCGGTATGAGTAGGCGTCACAAACTGGGGTCTTCCTTGGTTGCAGTAGACAACCATGACTTCTTCTGTGCCTTGTCATGCCCTTTGCTCTCCACAAAGTCTTATAGAACTGCTTTCTTGGCCATTGAATCTTACTGTTGATCTCTTCCACCCAGTCCACCAAAACACTTCACATGTTTGGGCAGGCATGTATGTCCCTTCTTCACTGGGATATGAGGTCTGCTGGATACCCTCAGCCGTTTAGCCTGCCTTTCGAAGCTGTGTATCAGGGTCTGGCCACTGTCACATGCCAGACTTGAGTGGTAGTTGGGCACCAAAGATGAGTGAGCTGCCCCAGAACAGACACAACAAGCCCCTTCACCAGAGGCTTCCAAGCCCCTTCCTTGGCCACCTTATACACAACAGCATATACTGGATCAATTCCTCCATCAATAACCTTTAGGAACTAATACACAGTTTTACCATCAAGAGAAAAGCTGCAGATGCTGAAAATTTGAACAACACACTGAAAATGCTGGAGGCCAGGGAGTATCTATGGAAAAAAGTACAGTTGATGTTTTGGGCTGACAGGACTGCCGAAGGGTTTTGGCCCAAAACATCAACTGTACTTTTTCCCATAGAAGTTGCCTGGCCTGCTGAATTCTTACAGTATTTTTTATGTGTTGCAGTTTTACAGTATTGTAGTAGCATTTGGTAGTGTTCTAATTTGTTCTATGTTTCATTTAAATACTTAATTTTTTACTTAATTAAACAGTAGATAGACTTTAATATCCATGAAACTTTGACTTAATGGGGCAACCGCTTAATTGGGCCAAAATGTACCAGTCCCAATGTGTCCCAATTAACTTGAATCCACTGTACTTGTTTCTTTCTTTATTTGGATAATTTGCCAGTCATTTTTATGTGTAGTTTTTCATTGATTCCATTGTACTTCTATGTTCTACTGTGAATGCCTGCAAGAAAGTGAATCTCAAATAATGAATTCAGTTTGAGTACTTTGAGCTGGCGGTGGTGGTGATTCGGTGCAGATTGGCTTTTGTTGTTTAATGATCCTGAGCAGTCTGATGCCCTCTCAGTGCAGCTTCTCAGAGCAACGCAAATATTGGCAGCAGAAATAGTGAGTAACGCAGTGACATCCCTTTATTGTGTAATACCTTGAGTCTATTTTTGGAAAGGACACAATGAGTAATAAGTCTCCTTCTAAATTAAAAAAAAAGTGTGGTATGTAAACCTTGAAAGGGAGCGAATTAAGGAAAGACTAACAGAAATAGGTGAAGCAAAGGCTTGGAAGAATGACTGAATAACTTAGGACTCTTTTCCTTGCAGCTTGTGAGTGGCGGGATGGAGATACATCTCTACCAAAGGAGGTGTAAGATGCTCCTTCCCTCCACTAGCCTGCAGGTCACTCTTGGGTAAGACGTAGCTTGACCTTCTTGGCCTCCCGCCGCGATCAGGGTCACTTGAAGCCATGGGAGCAGGCGGTGGATGGTCATATGAGCACCCTGGCGCATATCACGTCCTGGTTATGTCACCGCTGACGCGAGGCAGACAATCTCTGAAGAGAACTGATAATGGCTGGGGTCAACCTTCCTGTAAAGACACTTCCCAGAAGAAGGCAATGGCAAACCACTTCTGTGGAAAAATTTGCCAGGCACAATCATGGTCATGGAAAGATCATGATCACCTACGTCATATGACACAACATATAATGAATGAACGATAGGAGAATGAGGAGAGATCTTAGAGAGATATACAAGGTTATGAATGGCATAGATGGGATGAATGCACGCAGGCTTCATCCTCTCCGCATGAATGAGACCAGAACTAGAGGTCGTCGGTTTAGGTGAAAGGATAAATTCTTAATTTTTACTTTTACTAGTTTTTACCAATCATCTATATGTATGCTGTTTCTTTGGACTGTCTTTTACAAGCTCAGAAGAAGTCATGGTGATCCACCAAAACCATTGAAGACCCCAGTTTGTGATAAGTACTTGTACCACTGAAACTCAGTGCTGTGGTACAGCATAGTGTAACAGAATTAACACCCACTCAATTTTGATCATTTATTCTCATCAGAAAAGTAACAGTAAAAATTCATTAAGCTATGCAATGTTAGTGCTTTTTTTTTAACTGGTATTTCCAGCTGTTTCACAATACATGTTGATTGCTGGTCATTTCCTCAAGTTTCTTCTTCGTGTCGTTTTCCATGTCACCAAAGAAACACAAAAATTGCCCTGGTGGGTCACTGCACCAGCACGGCATTCAGCAATGTTCATCACAGTACTCATCAAAGCAGTGTTGCTGAAAGGTCATAGGTTTATAAGGCTTGTTCTAGATATGGATGGTTCATAGATTTGTATAGAGGTCCATTATTGCATTAGTCTCAGACAAAATGAATATATATATAAATGAAAGTTCTCACCAAACTCCAGTAGCAAACCTTTCCTTACTTTTGTACTCCACACTTGTCAGTTGTGAACACTCGTGTGCCCTTTGGATACTACACTGTGATTAGAGTGAGTAGTTTTTAAATAACAACAGTTGGGTGTGCTTGTGTTCAAAATTTTTGTCACTGGTAATTGGCAAAATATCAGCAGTAAGACAATTCAGAATTATTTTGCTCACTGTGGTTTTCAAGCATTCAGGCTTAGAGATGCCAGAAACAGCCAGGAGTGAAAATGAAACTATTTCACTACTTCAACAAGTTAGAAACTACGAAGAATTTGAGGGTAACAACAATCATCTTGAAGATAACAATGAAAATGAAAATGAAGATTTGGGGGATGAAATTATCGAAAGTATTGTATGAATGCGGTCTATTATCTGCACTAGGTGACTGTGCTGATTTTGTTCTTTACAAACAAAGGAACACAGCAGCATACACTTGATGAATTCGTCCATCAATAAGTTTTAGGAACTAATACACAGTTTTAATACTGGCCAGTGGTGGAGTGGCACCCGCACCAAACTTCAAGGCGAGTAGTCCTGGCTTCAGACCTGGTTGGCTCCTTGCACGCTTTCTATCCGTGCTGGGTTCAGCACCAAGCTAGGAACTCAGCCTCGTAAAAAACAGGCAAAATGCTGAAGAAACGGCAAGGTTACCTCCCGATGTGCCACAAGACGCGGAGAGGAACTGTAACACCATTTTATAGAAAACCAAGAGAAAATCTGCAGATGCTGGAGAACCAAGCAACACACACAAAGTGCTGGAGGAGCTCAGCATGTCAGATGGCATCTATGGAAAAAGGTAAACAGTTGATGTTTTGGGCTAAGACCCTTCATCAGGACTGGAAAAAAATGATGAGAAGTCAGAGTAAGAGGTAGTAATATAGTATTCTAATATTTATGTATTTCATTTAAATACATAATTTGTTACTCAGTTAAACAGTAGTTTCTTTTTTATACTTTTCTGACTATTCCCATGAAACTTCGGCTAGTTGGGGCAGCCAGTTAATTGGGCCGGAATATATTGGTCCCAATGTGTCCCAATTAACCAAATTCATTAGATTCAGATTCAGTTTATTGTCATTTAAAAACCACAAATGCAATGCAGTTAAAAAATGAGACAACATTCCTCCAGAATGATATTAACAAAGCACATGACAAAATAGACTACACCAGAAAATCCACATAACGTTTGGCAATCCCCAATCCACAGTCCGGAGAGGCTGCTGCGTATTAATATCGCGCTACCACCTTAGTGCATTCCCCGGAAAGGAGCTCCAAACCCACCAGACCCATTTTATATTGTATGTATATAATGGGCTGTCTGTAAGTTACTTACATTGCTCAGATGTATATGACTGACAAACTGCACATACAATGTGCAGATACAAACGGCAAAAAGAGACAGCAGATACTAGAATCTGGAACAAAAAAAAACAGAACTCCAGAAGACCATATATTACCATATATACATTGGTTGTTTGTCAGTCTTTATTTACTCTGTTTATTGTTTTTCACAAATTCTATCATATTTCTTTATTTTCCTGTAAATTCCTGAAAGAAAATGGATCTCAAGTAAACACACTTTAATAATGAATATTCTTTGACCTTTGATGTTGAGTTTGAGGCTCCGTTAAAATGATATGAATTGTTAACACTCAATGGCCTTCATGTCAATCTCCACCCCACCATAAATGTTTCTCCCCTCTCATAAATTCATAGCAGGCAGGGCATCCTTTGGGAGACTTCTTAATATCTGTTCTGTTCTTAATATCCCTTGGCACTAGTTTGAAAAGAACAGAGAAGTCTCCAGTGACTGGCCAAATTTATTCTCTAACCAACTTCATTAAACGAAGTTATTTTGTAATTATCACCTTGTTGCATTTAGGGTTTTGCTGTGTACAAAGTGGCTGCTGTGTTGCCTTCATTACCTCATGGATTACTGCTCAGATGTTCCTCATTGGCAGTAAAGTGCTTTGGGACATCCTGTGGTCAGGACTGACATTATGTTTAATGTGGGTCTTTCAGTCTGCAGCCTACTCACTGCTCTGCCACCAGGAAATGGTGAGCTGCAGTGGAACGTCGGATTTCTGCTGCTTTATGGAGGCTGCAGTTTACCCAACACCATGGCGATGAGTTGGGGATTCACAACAGCATGAAGGAACAGGCCACATCAAATGCTTAGCATCTATTCTGATAAAGTGGAGTTTCAGCCTTTTCTGTTTTTTTCCATCATTCAATTGCAACTTCTGTGCAACGGCAACCAGGCTTGCCAGTGGGCTCACCATTTCCTGGTGGTTGGGTATTGAGTAAGCCAAAGATAGGAAGACACTTACGATTGAGTACGACATCAGTCATTTCGTTAGAATGTCTCAAAGCACTACTGAGGCAGATGACGTCTACTCTAATTCCACAAGCCTTGTGAACTTTGAAGGAAAAAGAGACAGCAGATACTAGAAACTGGACCCAAAAAAAATCAGAACACTAGAAGAACTCAACAGGTGAAGCAGCATCTATGGAGAAAAGTAGACATTTTTGCTTGAGAGTCTGAACCAAGGCTAAGTAGGAAGAGGAAAGACTACCAGTATGTACCCATCCTTGTGCTTATAGAAAGTCTTTCCACTTCCCTCTCAACCCAAAGTGTCAACTTACACCTTTTGCCTCCATGGATACTTCTGACCTGCTGAGTATTTCCAGCATTGTTCCTTTTGCTGTGGAGTTGGTTGGTAATGTTGAATTAGTTTCCACAGAGGGGCAATTCATTACCTACTTAAGGTAGGTACTGTCAGGCTCTTGATTCGTGAAGGGGTTAAGAGTTACAGGGAGATGGCAGAACAATGGTTTGAAACAAAATCAGCAATGATTGAATGGCGGAACAGACCTGATGGGCTGAATGGCCTAATTCTATTCCTATGTTATGGTCTTAAGGCCTTTTATCAGATGTTTGCTGGCTTGTTTAGTCCTGCTGCATGCATTCTTTTAATTAATTATAACACCTGCATTAAGTCTCAATTTAGTATTCCTTATCAAAAAGAAAACTCTTCAAACTTTCTTTATGACATCCATTCGCTGTTAACATGTTCTTTGCCACTATCTCAAAGGCAAGGACAGTAACTTCCTGGACTTCAGATATCTTCACAGACAACAGAAATGGTTTGCCTTGCCTTCTTCTGGGTGGTGTTTTTATAAGATGAGTGACCTCAGCCATTGTCAATATTTATCAGAGATTGCCTGTCAGGTGTCAGTGGTCACATAACCAGGACTTGCAAATTGCACCAGCTGCTCAGAGGACCAACCACCAACTGAACCCATGGTCAACCTTCCTGTAAAGACACTTCCCAGAAGAAGGCAATGGCAAACCACTTCTGTGGAAAAATTTGCCAGGCACAATCATGGTCATGGAAAGATCATGATCACCTACGTCATATGACACAACATATAATGAATGAACGATAGGAGAATGAGGAGAGATCTTAGAGAGATATACAAGGTTATGAATGGCATAGATGGGATGAATGCACGCAGGCTTCATCCTCTCCGCATGAATGAGACCAGAACTAGAGGTCGTCGGTTTAGGTGAAAGGATAAATACTTAATTTTTACTTTTACTAGTTTTTACCAATCATCTATATGTATGCTGTTTCTTTGGACTGTCTTTTACAAGCTCAGAAGAAGTCATGGTGATCCACCAAAACCATTGAAGACCCCAGTTTGTGATAAGTACTTTTACCACTGAAACTATGATTGGGGGGCTAGGCAGGTGACCTGCAGGCTAGTAGAGGGAAGGAGCACCTTACACCTCCTTTGGTGGAGACATATCTCCACCTCATCACCCAATTTCTTTTTACCATCCTTATTTTAAGATACAGCATAGAACATTACAGCACCATACAGGACCTTCGACTCAGGGTGTT
Organism: Hypanus sabinus; assembly: GCF_030144855.1. Lineage (NCBI taxonomy): Eukaryota > Metazoa > Chordata > Chondrichthyes > Myliobatiformes > Dasyatidae > Hypanus > Hypanus sabinus. The sequence goes on along the minus strand of NC_082720.1, from coordinate 68,825,354 downwards.
ATGCCAAGCTGTTAACCTTCTCTAAGATCAATCTAACCCTTCTCTCCTACATAGACCACTATTTTTCTATCTTCCATCATCCTATCTCAGAGTTCCTTAAACGTCGTTAATGTGTCTGCCTCTGCCGCCACCTCTGGCAGTGTTACCCGAGCGTGGCAGTGGACAAACCCAAGTGCAGAACACGGGCGCAGAGGCAGAGTTGGGAGGCGTTATTGACATAGCGAGCATGGAATCAGTATCAAGGAGCAATGCTAGACTTAGAACTGGCTGTCCTAAGAACCATGAAATGATGTTATTCACACCAGAGTCAACCAACGAACTGGCAGCTCCTTGTTGTGATCACAGGGTCTTTATCCTGCATTTGCTGATGGAAAGCAGGTGTGTGTAGTTAATGGAACCTGGGAATAACTGGAAACTAAACGAGGGGATTGAGGCCCAATTCCTGAGGTAAATAGCAAGGTGGGGGATTGCCAGAACGGACCATGACAGGCAGTGTGTTCCATGCACCTACCACTCTCTGTCCAAAATAAACTTAAATAAGCTCTGACATTCCCCCTAGACTTCCCTCCAATCAACTTAAAATTATGTCTGTTTGACAGAGGCACACAGGATAATAAGAGGCTTAGATCGAGCTGTTAAATAGAGAATTATTTTCCACGACAGAAATACAAAGGAACATAATTTTAAGGTGATTAGAGGAAAGTATGGCGGGGGGGGGGTTGCGAATCGAGGTAAGTTTTTAAATCAGAGAGTGGTGAGTAGGTGGAACAAGATGCCAGGGAGGCAGATTCATTCGAAGCACTTACAAAGCTCTCAGGCATGTGGGTGATTTTAAAAAATGAAGGGCTCTGGGAGAGGGAGAGGTTCAATTGATCATTAGAGAAGTTTAAAAGGTTGGCATAACATTGTGGGCCAAAGGGCTTACACTGCGCTGTAATGTTCTATGTTGTTCAACAAGGTGGACTTCAGAAAGGATCTGAACAGCAAAGGAAGTGAAGGAGATTAAGAATGAATTCCAGGTTAATGTGTATTTGCAATTGTAGGCAAAGCTGTAGCTATGGGACAAGGGACAGAGAGAGAAAATGAAGAAGAAAACAGAAAGAGCTACAGAATTGTGAAAGAATTGAAGTGATTACAGAAATATGAAATGAATAAAACTATTGAGGTGTCAAGGGAAAGGATCATAAACTTGGAGAGTTAGAAGTTCAGATGTCATTGTGGGTTAATAAGGATATTTATGATGGTTAAATATAATTTCATTTGGAAAAGAAAAGGGCCATTAGGCTTCATAATGAGCTATCATGGGAGAGGAAGGGCAACTGTCTGGAAGCATTGAAATAGTCAAAGCCAGAGGTAACAAAGGCATAATGGATGCAACAAAAACATATTTTCATCCAAGTACGAAAACCAATGTCCTTTCTTTTCAAAACCAACTTTAATCTTAATACAAGTGTTTCCTCATATTTCAAACAAAGTAACTGCAGCCAAATTCTCTTCCAAATTCAAGAAAACCTGCAGCTTGGAGATCAGTCACATCACTATTATGGTTTTTTCAAAAATTGATTTTATTCATGATAAGAAAATACCTATAAGGGATGAAACAGTGCAAAGCAAAACCATAACATTAATTTCTGTTGTATTCATTAGTGTATCAGACAGAGAGCCCCGTAGCATGGTGTCATGCCAACATCTTTCCATACATGTCAGTGAAACAAAAAAGCTGGCCATTTACTTCTGGAAGGGAGGTGATGCATATGTTCCTGTCTACAGGTGCTGAGGGTGAAGAGATTTGAGAGGTTCGAATTCCTGGGAGTGACTGTCACCAGCAGCCTGTCTTGGTCTAACCATGTAGACACCACAGTCAAGAAAGCATACCAGTATTTCTCCTTTCAGAGGAGATTAATTTGGCATGCCCCTTTTGACCATCACTAATTTTTATTGACGTAAAGCCCTCCTATATGAAAGCACATCTATATGAAGCACTGTCGTAGGAAAGCAGCATCCATCATCGGAGATCCTCATCTCTCAGGCATGCTTTCTCACTGCTGCCATCAGGTATGAGAGCCTCACGACCCACACCAGCAAGTTCAAGAATAGTCGCTACCCCTCAACCATCAGGCTCTTGGGAATAACTGTACTCTCTTGCTCATCCATTGAGATGCTCCCACAGTCAATGATCTCATTTTAAGGACTCTTCATCTTGTTATTTCATGGTCTCGTTATTTATTTCAATTTCTTAATATTTTGCATTTGCACAGTTTATTGTCATCTGCACTTGAGCTGATCTTGCATTGATCTTGTTATAGTTGCTGTTCTATTGATTTGTTCAGCATGCCCACAGGAAAAGGAATCTCGGGTTTGTATGTGGTGACGTATACGTACTCTGATAATAAAAATTACTTTGAACTTTGAGAGCATCCTATCCATGCATTCTGGCTTGGTATAGCAATTGCTCTGTGCACGACAGAGAGAAACTGCAGCAAGTGGTGGACACAAGTCAGCACATCACAGAAATCAGACTCTCCTCCATGGGCTCTGTCTTCGCATCTTACCGCCTTGTTGAAGCAGCTGGCTTAGTCAAAGATCCCACCCACCCGGACATCCTCTTCCCCCCTCCCATCAGGTAGAAGCTTCAACAGTCTAAAGGCACGCACCATCAGTCTCAAGGGCAGCTTCTATCCTGCTGTTATAAGACTATTGAACGGTCACCTAGTACAATAAGATGAACTCTTGACCTCACAATTTACTTCATTATGGCCTTGCACCTTATTGTCTGTCTGCACTTTCTCTGTAACTCTAACACTTTCTTCTGCATTCTGTTATTGTTTTGCTTTGTACTACCTCAATGCACCATTGTAATGGAATGATCTGTGTAGACGGTGTGCAAGGCAAGATTTTCACTGTATTTTGCAAAAGTCCTAGGCACATATATATAGCTACTGTAGTAATTTTATGTATTGCACTGTACTGCTGCCGTAAAAACAAACAAATTTCATGGCATGTGAGTGATGATAAACCTGATTCTGATATGAGTGTCTATTGACTGAGAGCGGGTCGGGGGCAGGGAGAGGGGAATCATGGTTGGGAAAAGGGGACGGGAGTGGGGAGGGAATGGGAAGCTCCAGAGAGACATTCTGTAATGATCAATAAAACAAGTGTTTGGAATCAAATTACCTTGCCTGGTGTCTGAGGGCTGAGTGTGTCTGTAACCATGCCACCACACTCGTCCTTCATTGCCAGCTGTGCACACCCCTCTCAAGGTACTCCACCCTCACTATTCTCCACATTCTTTGCCTCCCACCAGATTTACCATCTCACTCTCCAGTCCACATTAACAAATACAGTCCTTCAAAATTCTTAGGCAGCCTGGCTATATATGTATGTGCCTAAGACTTTCACACTGTACTGTAAGTACATGTAACAATTATAAAGCAATTTAATCTTATATTACCCATTTTACTAGTTGTGGTGAACTACATATACCTGTCTGGACACACCCCTCTGCTGACTGCTCCTGTGGCTCCTCTCACAGACCCCGGTATAAAGGCAGTTGGAGGCACTGCTCCCCCCTTAGTCTCCAGGATGTTGTGTGGTCGTTTCTTGCAGCTAATAAAAGCCTATCTTTTGCCTCCCATCTCTGAGAGTTACTGATAGTGCATCACTAGCTCTATTCTGAGGTTCTTGCCTGCTTGACCTCATTTTTGCCAGCATCTCTTTCAATAGTCCATTTCCTCCAAATGACGTTTAAGGAATGGCTTTAGCAGAAGTTCGAGGTTCATTCACCGATGTACCCAATTACCCACCACATTTAACGAACAAACAACAAGCAGTATTGACTAATATTTTCCCAGTACTGATTCAGATAGAAATCTCATGATCTTGACGTATGAATAAAAAGCATTTGTTTCAATCTTCTGCTGCTTAAGTCTGACGTGCTTGCATTCTGGTGAAGGAGAACAAGTCCCCTTATATGGAGTAAACAGTTATTATTTCGTAAAGATGCCATTAACAGCAGGTGTGAAGTTTCCAGTGTAAGCAAAGCCAAATTTCACAGAATAAGCCGGTTTGCTTTGTTTTTTAGCTGTAAGTGAACTCCCATCCTTATATTCCAGACAAACAGTAAATGGTAGAGTTTGCTTGTCTTCTTAACACTAACTTCCTGATAAATAGCAACTTCACACAAACAATTATAGTTTGATTGTTATTTACCCTATCACATCACAATGATCTTAATGTTTGATGGAGTTGTTCTGTTGTAGATGTCATATATATTTACAAAATGGTGTGATTTTAATATTTGCTTTTTAAAGTCAAAAACTTGTGAAATTACTTTGAATTTCTGAGACTGAAATGCCCTAAGGCCTCGTTGTTCTTTCCTTCCTAAGTTCCCATTGACCAGATTGTGTTTTGGATGAGTTTTGTTGTCATAAGTGTTTTACTCTGCCATCTCAGTGCCTCTCCTACTAAATAAACAACCCTCCAGCTCATTCTAACAGAGAACCAATATACACTACAGTCATTGGCATATATATCTCAGTCTTGGAAGCTACAACTGAGGCCGAGAAAGCCTTTAAAAAATCTCATCGCAAAGGTAGTCAAGAGTCAAGCTGATCCACCCAGGCGATTTCAATGCCTGCATCAGGAAAGACATGATCATCTCCAAGGACGTGATTGAAAGAAAGAGATTAACTAATAATGTAAGAATTAGGAATATAATTAGATTCTCTGGCTCATCAAACCTCTTCCTCTGTTCATCAAAATCATTATTGATCTTCCAGCTCAGTGCCATATTTCTGCACTGTCCCCATGTTCTGTTAATATTCAGATATCAATCAATCTCTTTTCTGAATTAACTCAATGGCTAAACCATCACAGACTTCCAGAGTAATGAATTACAATGATTCACCACCATTTGAGTGAATAAATTTCTTCTCATCGCACCATGAGAAGCAATTGTCATAAGAATGTCACTTCTTGTTCCAGACCCGCAGCCTGCTACCGTGTTAGAGCGCCTGGAGACACGGCCCATTCCAACCAGCACCTCTCCGAAGCAGACGACCACACAGAAGTGACGTCGGAGACCTCAAGGTACCCCAGACGCTTCCCCGGAGCAACCACCGTAGAGCCCCGATAGTGGCCATCCACAGCTGCCAGAAGTGAGGCCTCCGCCGCCGGCCTCGGAAATCGAGCTCGAGGCTTAGCTGGAGTGGAGGCCTCCGTAACCGTGACACCGTTCACGGACTTGTTTCAGCCGGCAGCCATATCACAAATGACCTGACTTGGTCTAACCAAGCAGAGTCCACTGCCAAGAAGGCCCACCAGCGCCTTTACTTCCTGAGAAAGCTGAAGAAATTTGGCCTGTCCCTTAAAACCCTCACTAATTGTTATAGGTGACCTGAAGAAAGCATTCTTCTAGGGTGCATCACAACCTGGTATGGAAGTTGTCCTGTCCAAGATCGGAAGAAGCTGCAGAAGATCGTGAACGCAGCCCAGCCCATCACACAAACCGATCTCCCATCCTTGGACTCACTTTACACCACACGCTGTTGGAGCAGTGCTGCCAGGATAATCAAGGACACGACCCACCCAGCCAACACACTTTTTGTCCCTCTTCCCTCTGGGAGAAGGTTCAGGAGCTTGAAGATTCGTACGGTCAGATTTGGGAACAGTTTCTTTCCAACTGTGATAAGACTGCTGAACGGATCCTGACCCGGATCTGGGCCGTACCTTCCAAATATCTAGGCCTGACTTGCACTACCTTACCTTCCCTTTTCTATTTTCTAATTATGATTTATAATTTAAATTTTTATTATGCTTACTTTGATTTTTATTTCAGGGAGCGCAAAGTGCAGAATCAAATATCACTGTGATGATTGTACGCTCTAGTATCAATTGTTTTTTGACAGTAAAGTAAAGTAAAGACTACTCTGTTACGTAAAGCATGCTCTACCTACAGCCCTATTGAACTCTGTAATCATATAACATTGAACATAGACTGGAGAACAGAAAACGTAGAATACTACAGGACAGGAGAGGCCCTTCAATCCACAATGTTGTGCAGAAATTTAAACCTGTTTAAGATCAATCTAACCCTTCTTTCCTACATAGCCCTCCATTTTCTATTATCCATGTGCCTATCTAAGAGTTTCTTAATCAAATGTTGTACATTTCAATGCATCACCTTGCGTTAATGAAGATTAAAGAGAATGCATGCATAGTCTACTCAAGCACACCTCGTAGAACAAAACTGTTATCCAAGGAACCTGTCTGGGAATCTTTGTTGCACTTTTCATCTCAGCAAGGCCTTAGAGAATTGCAATATGACAGCTTTCCTCTTGTACTCAAATCCTCTCATAACAATGCATTAGCCTTCCCAGTCCCTTGATGTACTTGACAAGTGACAAGTATACTCTAGCACCTTGGAACACTACTATTTCCCAACATATCACCAAAGTTCAAAGTACATTTATTATCAAAGTACGTACACTATTTATCAAGCTTGAGATTTGTTTTCTTACAGGCGGACACAAAATAAAGAAAGCCAATAGAACCCACTAAAAAAAAGGAGACGGTCAAACATCCAATGTACAGAGAAAACAAACAAATTGTGCAAAGAATAAAAGTAAGCAAATAACATTTAGAGCTGAAGTTCATAAAAGGGAATCCACAGCCACAATGCCAGTCATCTCCACAGCTGATGCATGAGCCCATTTAACAGATATTCTAATTCATAGCTTTGTATATGAAAGTGAATGATCTCACATCTACATTGTATTCCATCCGCCATATTCTCATTGATGCTCTGAGCTTGTCTCCATCCACAAAACCCCATAATGTCCCAACTCCTAATCTCATTGCCTTGAGTGATAAAGGCCAGTATGCTAAATCCCTTCTTCACCAACACCTTTACATGTGATGCTGCTATCAGGGAAGAATACACTTGTACACCTAGGTTCCTCTATTATACTAGTGCCCTGTCATTCATAGTATAAGTCCTACTCTGGTCTGACTTTCTACTTACACTTATCTAACTCACACTTATCTCTATTACCCCTTCTCAGCCTACTTCTCTAATCAACCAATGGCCCTTGTAATCTACAATAACCTTTGTCACTATTAACAATACCTCCCAATTTTGTGTCATCTGTAAACTTCAAGATTCAAAATTGTTTAATGTCATTTCCAGTATACAAGTGTAAAGGAGAACAAAAAAAACACACAATTAGATAAAGAACACAATAATAAAAACATAAATATAAGTACAAAGTATACATAGATTGCGTGTATATACATAAAGTAATGCCAAGTATAAGTGTGTCTGTATGTAAATCGTCTCTGATAGGAAATGATAAAGTAGTGGTAGTGAGGTGGGTTAGTGGGTGCAGTTATTAAACAACTTACTACTTGGTGGTCTTGGCATGGATGCTATGTAGCCTCCTCCCTGAAGGGAGGGGCAAAAGCAGCCCATGAACAGGGTGGGAAGGATCCCTCATGACATTGCTGTCACCTTTATGTATATTACTAAATAATTATCCAGACAATTTAACACACTGAACCATTGTTACACCACCATCAAGAATGCCTATCATGCCATTCCACATCCACACTTCAGAAAATCTGATCACCTGGCTGTACTTCTACTCCCTGAATATAGACAAAGACTGAAGACTGCAGCACCAGTAGTGAGGACCTAGAAGATATGGACAAGGGAAGCACAGGAGTGCCTACAGGTCTGCTTTGAATCAGTGAGCTGGACTGTATTCAGGGATTCATCTTCAAATCTGGATGAGTATGCTGCAGTTGTTACTGACTTAATTAAAATCTGTGAGGATGGGTGTGTGCCACCAAAAACTTGCTCTACATTGTCGAACCAAAAGCCGTGGATGAACCTGGAGGTACGTCGTCTGATGAAGGCTAGATCTGTGGCATTTAAGTCTGGTGACCCAGGTCTGTACAAGAAAACCAGGTATGATTTGTGAAGGCTATTTCAGGAGCGAAGAGACAATTCTGAGTGAGGTTGGAGGTGACATCTGATGCACGATAACTCTGGCACGGTTTGCAAGACATTACTTCCTACAAGGTGAAACCCAGCAGCAAGAATGGCAGTGATGCTTCACTACCAGATGAGCTCAGTGCCTTCTATGCCCACTTTGAAAGAGAGAATGTAACTACAGCTGTGAAGATCCCTGCTGCATCTGAAGGCCCTGTGATCTCTGTCTCAGAGGCCGATGTTAGGCGGTCTTTCAGGGAGGTGAACCCTCACAAGGTGGCAGGCCCTGATGGTATGCCTGGTAAGGCTCTGAAAACCTGTGCCAACCAACTTGTGGCAGTATTCAAGGACATTTTCAACCTCTCATTGCTATGGTTGGAAGTTACCACCTGTTTCAAAAAGGCAACAATTATACCAATGCCTAAGAGCAGTGTAGGATGCCTTAATGACTATCACCCTGTAGCACTCACATCGACAGTGATGACATGCTTTGAGGGGTTGGTCATGGCTAGAAAAAACATTTGTCTCAGCAAGGACCAGGACCCACTGCAATTTGTCTATCACCACAATAGATCTACCACATTTGTAATCTCAATGGTTCTTCACACGGGCTTAAATCACTTGTACAATACAAACACCCAGGTCAGTATGCAGTTTGTTGAATATAACTCAGTGTTTAACACCATCATTCCCACAGTCCTGATTGATAAGCTACAGAACTTGGACCTCTGTACCTCCCTCTGCAATTGGATCCTCAACTTCCTAACTGGAAGACCATAATCTGTGCATATTGGTGATAATATCTCCTCCTCACTGATGATCAACATAGGGGCACCTCAGGGGTGTGTTCTTAGCCCACTGTTCTACTCTCTCTATACCCATGACAGTGTGACTAAACGTAGCTCAAATGCCATCTATAAACTTGCTGATGATACAACCATTGTTTCATTATCTCAGATGGAGATGAGAGGGCGTACAGGAGAGAGATATACCAGCTAGTTGAGTGATGTCACAGAAACAGCCTTACACTCAATGTCAATAAGATGAAAGAGCTGATTGTGGAGTTCAGGAAGGGTAAGAAGAGGGAACACAAACTAATCCTCATAGAGGGATCAGAAGTTGAGAGAGTGAGCAACTTCAAGCTCCTGATTGTCAAGATCTCTGAGGATCTAACCTGGTTACAACACATCAATGCAGCTATAGAAGGCTATATTTTATTAGGAGTTTGAAGAGATTTGGTTTGTCACCTAAGTCACTTGAAAACTTATACAGATGTATCGTCGAGAGCATTCTGATAGGCTGCATCACTGTCTGGTATGGGTGGGGGGGGGGCGGTTGCAGGCTACAGCACAGGATTGAAAGAAGTTACAGAAAGTTGTAAAATTAGTCAGCTGCATCTTGGGTACTAGCCTCTGTAGTATCCAAGACATTTTCAAAGAGCAGTGTCTCAGAAAGGTAGCATATATCGTTAAGTCCACCATCACCCAGGGCATGCTCTTCTGATTGTTACCATCAGGTAGGAGGTACAGAGGCCTGAAGGTACACATTCGGCAATTCAGGAACAGCTTCTTCCCCTCTGCTATATGATTCCTAAATGGACATTGAACCCATGAACACTACCTCACTTTTAAAAAATATATTACTTCTGTTTTGCACTATTTTTAATCTATTTAATATACATATATGAACTTGCTGCATTTCACCACACGTGCCGATGATAATAAACCTGATTCTGATTTTGTTATGTCCTTGACGGCAGGTGGCCTGTGATATCCTGGACAGTTTTGACTACCCATTGTAGAGCCTTCCCATTCACTGCGTGCGGCTTCCGTACCAAGCTGTGATGCAGCATGTTAGGATGCTCTCTATTGAGCGTCTGTAGAAGGTCCCGAGTATTGATGTGAAAAATCCAGCTCTCTTCAATCTCCTCAGAAAGTAGAGGCATTGGTGAGCTTTCTTGATTGTGTAGGGTGTGTTCTGGGACCCTGAGAAGCTGTGTGAGATGTACACTCCCAGGCATTTGAAACTGCTTCTAGTTTCCACTGCTATACCACTGATATAAAGAGGGGTGTGAGTGTTGCGAGCTCTTCTGAAAGAGATAACCCTCTGTTTTGTCTTGTTGACATGGAAGAAGAGGTTATTTGCTTGGCACCAGGCCTTGAGCTCTCCCACCTCCTCTCTGTATGTTGCTCCACCATCATTGGTGATGAGCCTCACCACTGTGGTGTCCTCAGCAAATTAACCATGCGATTAATCAGGTGTTTGGTCATGGAATAATGAGTGAGCAGACTGTACAGCAATGGGCTCAGCACACACCCATGTTGAGGATGATGGGGATGGAGGAGTGGTTGTAAACTTGAATGTCTGGGTTCTGTTAGTCAGGAAGACCAACAGCCAGTTGTACAGTGGTGTATTTACACTGAGGAGTAAGAGTTTGCTCACAAAGGTCTGTGGGACAATAGCATTGAACGTGGCACTGAAATCCAAGAACTGCATTCTGATGTGTGTCCTTGTTTTCCAGGTGTGTTCAGGCCAGGTGCTTTACAGAGCAATTCTGTCGGTAAGAATATTGGTGTCTGCCTCTTGTCTCGATCCACAAAGCCCCTTCGTATCCCCCTCAACCCTACTTACAATCCTACCCAATTGTGCACCATCAGGTTAGCACAATGCTTTACAGTACCAGTGACCCAGGTTCAATTCCTGCACCTGTCTGTAAGGAGTTTGCACATTCTCCCTGTGACTACGTGGGTTTCCTCTGGATGCTCTAGTTTCCTCCCACAGTCCAAAGACAGCTGGTAGATTAATTGGTCACTGTAAATTGTCCTGTGATTAGGCTAAGAATAAAATCGGAGGGTTGCTGGGCAGCTTGGCTCAAAGGACCGCAAGGGCCTATTCCGCGCTGTATGTCAACAGAAACAGCATGTAAATCTGCAAATTTAGAAGTATGAAAATTGGTATCTTCAGCCAAATTGATATAAATTGTGAATATCTGGGATCCAAGCTCCAATGCCTGTGTTATTTTACCCATCTCAACCTAGCAAACTATCTGTTAGTCCCCACTCTCCGCCTTCTGAGTGATAACCAGTTCTTAATCCTTACCACTGTATTACTCATAATTCCATGTACACTAACTTTTTGACTGACCTACTCTGTCGAACAGGCCTCGGGAGCAGACAGTGTTTCTGCTCCACAGTTATTATAAGAACTAAGGACTATATTTTAAGCAACATCAGACAAAATAGCTGAGACCTGAGATCTATTCTGGCTTGGGAAATCTCCTGTGAGGATGTTTGAAATTATTACATTTCAACTACCAGAATCTATTTACGGATTATGGAATCCATTTACATAGCATTTATTTCAAGAAAGAAGAACATATTTAGAAACCAAACAAGAACACAGATATGGTAAAAAGCTAACTTCAGTGGGTTTAAAATAGCTTTGATACACTGAAGATAAAGATCTTGATTTCTGTTGTATTTGGAAAGAATGACGCTATAGGAAATGATGAAGCGGTCCCTCAAATCATCTCATTTTCTAAAGGGACTTTTGATATCTGAGAATAGATGTGGTTTACTTGTGTTCATGGCAACCGAAAAAAAAGACACTGGTTTCGTATACAGCGCTCTTAATTATTTAATTAGGTTTCACTTTAGCTACAAATTCAAACTGTTTGGAAGTTCAGTGATGTATAACTTTGATGCAGTATTCGTTCAGTGTAAATTGGTCCAAGGATGGAGCATAACATCACCTGCATAAAGTCGCAATCAGCATTAGGTGAGCCCAGTTGAAGCTGGTACCTGCAGAGGATGTAGCTGGAGAGCTACTTTAACGTCTGTGGAGAGAGTGTTAATTTGAACATAAGTGCCCACTGCCAGTGGTAAATTTGTTTGTATCAGGCAAACATGCCATTAATTCTTGATGGACATAACCAAAGCTCATGCATGAAAATGATGGTTTAAGAATATGCCACAGTGAAATAGAAATAGTGCTAGTGAAACCACACAGACAGGAATAAGAGTGCTTTCAGAGAAAGAAGAAAATAGGTCAAATTAATCTGATGAACAATGCAAAGGCCACTTGGTCCATTATGACTTTACCAGCCCTTTGAAACAACAGTCTAATTAGTCTACCTTTCTCACACCCTACAATTTTTTTTTATTCACTCACCTTCTGGAACTTACTGCTGAATTTGGTTAGAGTCATAAAGTTGTAGAACACTTCTTCAGTCCTGAAGAAGGGTCTTGGCCCAAAACGTTGATTATCTACTCTTTTCCATTGATGCTGCTTGACCTTCTGAGTTCCTCCAGCACTGGATTTCCAGCATCTGCAGACTTTCTCATGTTTGTGAGCATGAGTGCAGCCTCTTTGGTCCACCACCCTTTTCCTGCATTGGATCAATAAACTCCACGAGTTAATTTCAGTTTATTGCCATATGTACAAGTTCATCCTCATGTATGCACAGATGCAATGAAAAACTTACTTGCTACACTATCATGGGCACAAAGTTTTAGGGACATAACATTCACAAGAAAAACATAACTTACACGTAACTTATATGTAAATTATGCAAGAAAGAATACAGAACAAAAAATAACAAAGACATTTTCAGTGCAAAGTGGTCAAAGCGGTCATTGTGGTCATTGCATTTTTCTGTTGAGGTCAGTTCAAGATCTAAATGCTTGAAGTGATGTAGCTGGTCTTGAACCTTCTGATGTGGGTTTTCAGGCCTGCAGGATGATGGCATGACCCATACATTGGACATCTATGATGATGGATGCTGCCTTCTTGAGGCAATGCCTCAGGTAGTTACTTTTGATGGATTGGAATGAGTCCTCTGCTCTCTGCTGCTACTTACATTCCCTTGTATTTCATGAAGCAGTTAGCCAGAATTCTTCCAGCAGTAGATCTGTAGAAATTTGCTGGGATTTGGTGACATCCCAAACCTCCGTCACTTCTAAGAAGTGGGGACGCTTGCACATCTTCCTCGTGATTGCTCCGATGCACTGGGCCATGTTTTTCATATCATGTCTTTCTCTCTACTGCCCATTATGCTGCTGGCATTTAGGGCATCAATGAAGGTCCCCCATCTCTGGTGGTGTTCAGGGCTTCCTTCATCATGTCAGTAGCTCGGTTTTCACTACTCTTGAGTCATACAAGTCCTGAGTGGAGACTCAGAAATACCTTCACACTCTAGTAGGATTCTTCATGGTTGTTTCCATAGCAATTTGTTTTACCAGTCAGGGTTGTTAGCCCTAAACTGAAACCCCAAACCTGCAGGACCAATGGGCTACTCTTAATCTGACCTCTACCCTTTGACCTGTTTGGCATGGGTGACCCTATCAAGAGCCAAAGCATAAAGCCCTGACCTCAGCCAGCATAGCTCTCCAGGTAATTGAGGCACACAAGCCTCCAAACCATGACAAGAATGTTGTCCTGTTGGAGGCATATCAATCTTTCTGATCATATTTTATTTGCCTTTCTTTCCCATCTGATTCTTTCGCCAATCCTCTTAAAATTTGACATCTGGATATGGATCCATCTGCCAATGGAAACTATTTCTTTTTATTTATACTGTCAAATCAGTCTGCTGGTGGCCTTTTGCTTTTTCCCAGTGTGAGGATCCAGAACAGCAGCTAATACTGTTTATGAGCCACACTCTCTGGTTTCTGTCTCAATCTGTGAATGTGTAGGTTGATTAGTGTTTATCAGTAAGCAATGTATTGAAATAAATGTATGGAGCCAGTGTTAACTGAGGGGAAAGAAACAGGAAATCATATGTGAAATTGAATGATGGGTGGCAAGTGGACAGAGAGAGAATTCCTGGAGCAAAATATAAGCATATGATGGTTTTATGATTTTTTAAATTCTGTATTACAAGCTCATTAAGGAAAGGGCAGCTGAAAGTGAAATGTAGCCTGGCTAAGACCCAACCACAGAAATTATGGCTTCAGATGAAAATTGAGATGTAAGTGTTCAATGCTGACACTCGTTCGCAGAGATCAACATATCTATCCAAGGGACGAGGAGACTGGATTGACTGAGAAAGAAAAGTGTTGAGAACTTAAAGGCAAGTTGCTGTCTTTAATAAACAATTAAATAGATACCTATTACACTCGCTCAGAGAGCTAATCCATGTCAGCTTTTGTCCATCTTTTGAAGACTTACCCCAGTTTCCAGAAATTCCCTAAAGCAGTGAAACAGCAAAATACTCTTTTTTCCTATTGGGATACTATTAGTAACTTGCTTTTTAAAAAGTCAATGTCACTGTCGGATGTGATTCTAAGCCCTCTCCAAATACTGTTGTCCTGATCACAAGGTGAAAGGAATCACGTGATCTGATGTGAAGTTCTCAGTAGAGATATGTGCAAGAACATTATGTTTATTTTAATCCCTTCACAGGATGTTCCATTACTACCCAAAATCAGTATTTATCACTCATCCTTAGTAGATGTGCAACTGAGTGCCTGTTAATGGTGAGTGTTTGCTGAAGGACATTTAAGAATTGAGCATGAGATGGATCTGGTGACACATTCTGTGCAGGCCAGTTGAGGGCGGCAGATTCTCTTAAAAATAGGGATTGTTATAATAATCCTGCATTTCCATGGCCTTCAAAACAGATATGAACATCATAAATTCCGGATAATTTAATTAACTGAATATGAACTTTACAACAGCTGAGTTTGGATTGAAACTTATCTCACTGCAGATATCTGGGAAGGGATCTGTGTTTGCTCCACAGGGATATGGAGTCATAGAGCACTACAGCACAGAAGCAGGCCCTTCAGTCCATCTAGTCCATTCCAATCTATTATTTTCCCCAGTCCCATCAATGTGCATCTGATCCATAGCCCTCCATACTCCTCCCATTGATTAACATATTCAAATTTCTCTTAGTTGTTGAAATCGAACTCTCATCCACAACTTCCTCTGGCAGCTCATTCCACATTCTCACCATCCTTTGACTGAAGAAGCTCCCCCTCATAAGATATAGAATCAGAATTAGGCCATTAGGCCATTTGGCCCATCAAGTCTGCTCTGCCATTTCATTATGGTTGATCCATTTTTCCTCTCAGCCCCAGTCTCCTGCCCCCCTCAATGCTCATGTTCCACTTAAACATTTCACCTCTCACCCTTAACCCATGACCTTTAGTTCTAGTCTCACCCAACCTCAGCAGAAAAGGCCTATTTGTAGTTACCCTATCTGTACCATTCATAATTTTATTTGCCTCTCCTTTTTCCCCCACACTCCAGGGAATGGAGTCCTAAACCATTGCAGCTTCCACTATAACCCAGGTCCCCAAGTCCCAGCAACATCCTTGTAAATCTGCAAATTGAATCGAGAACCCGTATCAAACTTTGCTCAGTGCAATCAGCAGCAGTTAGCATACAGTTTATTCTTACATAAGGCAGGTCAGTGGTGTTCATTTCACATGCCAGCTGAATTAATTACATTTCATATAAGTACGAGATCAATGCGGCCCATTTATTTTCGTTGGATCGCTGTGTTTCCATTAATTGAAATTCAGCTTATGTGACCATAAAAGCACCTAATATCAATCCACACTGTAATGAAAACAAAATAAGATTTCACTTACTTACTTTCCAATGAAAGTCTAATTATAGATTCTGAACTGGTCAATGCCTGCATGCTCCCCTTCTTTGCAAGTGCAATGTCACAGTGTTTCTGGACAAAGCAAATGTTGGTTCACTTTAACACAAGAGATCCAGACAAAGCACACACACAAACTGCTGGAGGGACTCGGCAGGTCAGGCAGCATCTATGGAAATGAATAGAGTCAACGTTTCAGGCCAAGACCCTTCATTAGGACTGGAAAGAGAGGGGGAAGAAGCCTGAATAAGAAGGTAGGGGAGGGAGGAGAAGGAGTACAAGTTGGAAGGTGATATGTAAAATTAGATGAAGGGAAGGTAGGTCAGTGGGGGAGGGAGGATGGTGAGATGCTATTGGTGATAGATGGAAAAGGTAAAAGACTGAAGAAAATAAATCTGATAGGAGAGGAGAGTGGACTATGGGAGAAAGTGAAGGAGGAGGGGCACCAGAGGGAGATGATAGGCAAGTAAGGTGAAGAGAAGAAGTGAGAGAGGAGTCAGAATGGGGAATAGAAATAGAGAGAAGGTGAAGAAATTCCCAGAAGTTAGAGAAATAGATGTCCATGCCATTAGGTTGAAGGCTACCAGATAGAACATGAGGAGTTGCTCCTCCAATTTGCGAGTGGCCTCATCAAGGCAGTAGTCCCAGTCATGGACTAGGGTGTTGGAATGGGAACGGGAATTGGAATTTAAATAGTTGGCCACTGGTATTCCTACTTGTTGCAGATGGAGCGAAGGTGCTTGTTCCACTTCTCTGACATAAGGGTAGCCAGTATTTTTATGGGAACAAGAAGGATCACTAATGAAGTATTGGCTTGTCACATCTGCACATAAGTTTGAATCATCTTCTTGCATACCAAATGGAAGTTTCAGATGCCTCATAGGCAAAAGATTTTCTACTGAATCCCCAGTGTTACTCTTGAACAGTGATGACCTGCTGTGTCCGTCAGTTTTTTTTTATTTTGCTTGTCACAAAAGGCATGAAAATTGAGATTCCTTAGGAGGAGATATCGTCAAAACCTAAACCCCGTTGAGACAGAGGAAGCCAGACATGAGAAGGACACAGCAGGGTTGTAGACAGCTCCTGGGAGGAACTTACAAGACAGCTTCCAGAAGACAACCTTTCAATAATGTTAATAACATGTGATAAAATTTTAGCTAAGCAACATCTGTAACAACCAGGATGCTCGATATAATTCAAAAACTACAAGCCTTGAGAATACTCAATGGCCAGTCTTAGCTTGCCTTTTTATCAGAAGGTTAAGTGTTCAAGCTACACTCTAGAGAGTTATCCAGGCTGAGACTTCAGTGCCTTACTAAGAAAGAGCTGCATTGTGCAGTTCTTTCGACAGAATGTTTAATCAAGATTCCACCTCCCTCTTCAGAGGATATAGAAGTAGAAGAGTTCTCCTCATGTTTATACCTCAATATTTAATCTTTAAACAACATTACTAGCACACTTTATTCAGTCATTTACCTCAATGCTGCAGTGAGATCTTCCTGAGTGTTAAACTTCATTTCCTACTTTGTGACAACGCGCCTTAAATTTGCAAAGAAATTTATTGTCCATGCGGCACTTTGGGATCTCCCGAATTCATCTGATACAAATATATCTTCTTCCTCTATAGTTATACCTCAAAAAAGCGGCATTCATCATTAAGGATCCCCACCACACAGGACATGCCTTCTTCTCATTGTTACTGTCAGGAGGGAGGTACAGAAGCCTAAAGTCGCACACTCAACGATTCAGGAACATCTTCTTCCCTCTGCCATCCAATTTCTGAATGGACATTGAACCCATGAACACTACCTCACTACTTTTTAATTGCACTACTTATTTAGTTCAACTATTATTATTCACAGGATTTTTTCTATATTATCATGTATTGCATTGGACTGCTGCCACAATGTTAACAAATTTCATGACGTGCCAGTGGTATTAAACTTGATTCTGATTCTGATTGTGAATCTAAATCATTGAAAGCAAAATCTAAAGAATGGATCCAGTCTGTGACATCTTTTTTTTTCAAGAAAAGACTAAATTTTTGGTATACTCTGGCAAAAGTGACCAGTTGACTTTGAAGCTTTAACTGGGAAATCACTTTGAATTATCAGTGTGCACCATCTTTGTTATTTTCACCTATTTATTCCGCATCTGAATGTGACCTGACATTCAAAACTCTAAAATCTGACTGACTATTCAATATGGCCATGATCTTTCCTGGCAAGAAGTAACCACACTCTGTCACTGAATTTGGGAACGATTGATGGTTTGGCAATTGCTTCCAAAGCTCAGCCTATTGATTTTCTTGCAATGTCCACACATTTGCCCAAGAACTGAACTTTCTAATATTTAATGTCCTGGGGTAAAGTCAAATTCTTTGTATTCTTTAAATGTTCTGGAATATTGTATTAATTTAATATCACAATTTAGAGGCATTGCTAATGAGCATCCGAGTGAGTAGTAAGCAGCTTCAAATTCCTCGGCACTAACTACTCGGTGACCTGTTCTGGGCCCAGCAATCAGGAAGAAGTTGTGCCAACCCTTCTACTTTCTTAGAAGCTAAAGTAGATTTGGCATGTAACCAACCTTCACAAACTTCTACAGATACACTGTTGAAAGCATGCTAACAAGTTACATCATGGCCTGACATGGCAATTTCAATGTAACCCTGCTATTCATGGGTACAGTTCTCCCCATCATTGACAGAATCTACAGGAGGTCCTGCCTTGAGAAGTCAGCAACTATCACCAAGGAATGAGATTCAGAATCTGGTTTATTATCTGCTGCCCTTTCTCTTTTCCTTTCTTCATGGCCCACTCTCCTCTCCAATCAGATTCCTTCCCCTCCTGTCCTTTACCTCTCCCACCTATCACCTCCCTGATTCTTTCTTCCTTCCCCACCCACCTGGCTTCATCTAACACCTTCCAGCTTGTACTCCTTCCTCTCCCCTACCCTCTTATTTCGGCTTCTTCCCCCTTCCTTTCCAGTCCTAAAGGGTTTTGGCTGGAAACATCTACTGTATATTCATTTCCACTAGTTATACTTAACCTGCTGATTTCCACCAGCATTTTGTGTGCTTTGCTCTGGATTTCCTGCATCTGCTGAATCTTTTGTGCTTTTATCAATGATATGTCGTGAAATTTGTATTTGTTTTGCAGCAGCAGTACAATGCAATGCATAAAATACAGTATTTTACTATAAGTTATAAAAAATAAATAAAAATAGAAACAAGTAAAGCAGAAAGGGAGTAAAATATTGAGGTAGAGTTTATGGGTTCATGTTCAGTTCAGAAATCTGATGGTGGAAGGAAAGGTCCTGTTCCTCAATGCTGAGTCTGTGCCTTCTGCCTCCTGTATCTGATCCACACTCTCTGTTAAGGCTTCAACTGGTACTACAGTCAGAGAGGAGGTAAAGAAACCGGCAACCCAAACCACCAGGTTCAGGGACAGCTACTTTACTACTCCTCAAAGTTCAAAGTAAGTTTATTATCAAAGTACGTATATGTCACCATATACAACCCTGAGATTCATTGTCTTGTGGGCATGCTCAATAAGTTCATAGATTAGTAACCATAACAGTGTAAATGAAAGACCACACCAACTTGGGCATTCAATCAGTGTGCACAAGACGACAAATTGTGCAAATAGAAAATATAAATAAATAAACAATAAATATTGAGAACGTGGGATGAAGAGACCTTGAAAGTGAGTTCGTAGATTGTGGTAACATTTCAGTGATGGGGCAAGTAAAGTTGAGTTGTTATCACCTTTGGTTCAAAAGCCTGATGGCTGAGGGGTAATAAGTCTTCCTGAACTTGGTGGCATACTTCTCCCTGTACCTTCTCCCTGATGGCAGCAGTGAGAAAGGAACATGTTATGGGTGCTGGGAAGTTCCCGATAATGGATGCTGCTTGCCTGCAATGGTGTTTCATGTAGATTTGCTCAGTGGTGAGTGGGATTTATCCATATTGGACAGAGTTGTATCTACCATTTTTGTAAGATTTTCCATTCAAGGGCATTGGTGTTTCCATACCAGGCTGTGATGCAGTCAATAAGCTCTCCACTACATATCTATAGAAGTTTGTCAAAGTTTTAGATGTCATGCCAAATCTTCACAAACTCCTAAGGAAGCTAAGGTTCTTGAGCTGACCTTCAGAACACTAGTCGTACATCAGCAATAGATCACTACAGACCACTTCTTGCAATGCCATTGACTTCTCGGATTGTCATTATTTTGAACTTGTGTCCTGATTTGCATAATATTTCAGTGTCTCTTCAGTCTCTCATGCAATTTCCATTTAATTCCGTCCCAGTTGTTGTTTGTGTTTTGCTGCTGCACCTGTTCTACACCATACTAGTACACACGGAAATAAACCCAACTTGATTGGATTTGTCTTGAGTGTCAGAAAATGATGGTGTGGGCAAACTTCTATTCAGTCTAAACACAAGAGATTCTGCAGGTGCTGGAAATCCAGAGTAACACACACAGCATGCAGGAGGAAATCAGCAGAATGGACAGGACCTATGGGGAAGAATAAAGAGCCAACGTTTGGTTTCTTCTGCTTTATTATTGTCACATGTACCAAGATGCAGTGAAAGGCTTGTCATTGCATAGCACTTACACAGATCATTGCATGATATGTAGGAGCCATGTATCTATTTTTTGTCAGTCTATTGTATTTACGTTCCGCATTTAATATGGGTTACAGTAAATTTGGCATATGGATTGGGGCAGGTAGAAGCAAATGAGTAAAGTCATATTATCACCCTTTGTGCTGTTTAGTTTAGCTTAGTCAGAGAGAAACTTAGTTGGATATCTTTTGTCGACTACTTATTTTGCCAATTCTGTTTGTCTTTGCTGGTTTCATAATAAAGAATCAAACATACTTTTCTCGACTTGGAACTCAATTATTTGGAAGCATGTCATGTGGGGTCGAGTTCCTCACTGTCTGTCGGCAGTTCCGGTTCATTTTTAAAACAACCGCTACATGGTACAGTCCAAGGGTGTGCTGGGGGCAGCCTGCAAGTGTCTCCATGCCTCCCGCATCAACGTAACTCACAATATACTAACCCTGACCCGTACACCTTTGGAATGTGCGAGGAGACCAGAGCACTGGAGGAAACCCAGGTGTTCTCAAACTCTTTACAGAAAGCTGGAGATTTTTCATAAAAAGTACGTTCCTGAAGTTGAAATCCCCGAAAGAAGTAGTGTCTTATACACAAGGCTGACTGATCTACAGGACTTTATGGTATATGTTTTCTGAAGTCTATGTTTGCCATGTTCAAAGTCTGTTAGAGTGGTCCGGTAATGGAATGTGCAGTCATTAACCTAAGTTGAAAATGGACTCCACTATGCACCATGAATGAACATACTGGTTTCTGTGTTTTGGTTTCGTCCAGCATTTATGGCTGCAAAAAGTAAACAACAGACTGCTTCGGTATTTCAAGTAAATATCATTGGGATTTCTCAACCACTGTTACCAGAAGTTCTGGAGCTGTTCAAACACAGAGTCGTAGTGAGGTACAGTGTGAAAACAGACCCTTCAGCCCGTGGAGACGCTGCTATCAATTTCTACTCATCCTAATCCCATTTTTATTCTGCATGTAATGCCACCAATAACCCCTAGATCCTACAATCCACCTATAAAGACCAAGGAGCAGGATTAGGCCATTCAGCCCATCGAGTACACTGCCATTCAATCATGGCTGATTTATTATCCCTCCTAACCCCATTCTCCTGCTCTCTCCCTCTCTCTCTCTTTCTCCCTCTCTCTTATCTTTGACACCCTTACTAATCAAGAATGATGGTTGTCACATACTTTACAAACGTGTATGTCCCTACAAAATCATTCAGAGACTTGCCCAACCAGAAGCCCTGGATGAAACATGAGATGCGCACTCTGCTGAGGGCCAGATCAGTGGCATTGAGATCATGATTTGTAGAGATCTTGAAAGTGAGTCCATAGGTTGTGGAATCAGTTTAGAGTTGAGGTGAGTGAAATTATCCACGCTGATCCGGGAGCCTGATGGGTGAAAGGTATTAGCGATTTCTGAACTTGGTGTTATGGGGCCTATGAATCCCATACCTCCTTCCCAATGGCAGCAGCAAGACGAGAGTATAGCCTGGATGGTGAAGGTGGGGGGTGGTGCTTGATAATGGATGTAGCTTCTTTGTGGCAGCACTCCTTGAAGATGTGTTCAATGGTGGGGAGTCACAGAGTCATAGAAGACCGCAGCACTGAAACCAGGCCCTTCAGCCCATCTAGTCCATGCCACACCACTTAAACTGCCTAGTCCTATCGACCTGCACCTGGGCCATAGTCGTCCATTCTCCTCCCATCCGTGTACCTATCCAAACTTCTCTTAAACGTTTAAATCGAAAGTACCTGTGAGGGCTGTGCCCACCACTTTCTGGAGGACTTTCCATTCTTGGGCATTGGTGTTACCATACCAGGCTGTGATACAGCCAGTCAGTACACTCTCCGCTCTGCATCTATAAAAGTTTGTCGAAGTTTCAGATGACATGCCAATCTGTACAATCTGTGTCTGATCTCCATGGCTCTATGATTCTAATGAAATAATGGGACAGTGTAGGATCAGTGTTAATGGGAACTTTATGGTTGGTGTCGACTTAATAGTCTGAAAGACCTACCACGTCACCCATTTAACTCTATTAATGCTGATTCCATGCTCTTCACAGTCCAGTCCATATTCATTTACTTTCACTTCTGACTATGCAGCCCATAACGATGACCAGAAATTAGCTTTCGTCAAGACCAATTAGTCAGTACTCTAGTGTCTGAGTTCTGACTATGATTAGTCCTTGGTCAGATCAGCGATGATATAGTAGAATAATGGAGCAGGCTCAATGGGCCAGATGGCCTACTCCTGCTCCTATTTCTTATGTTCTTATGTTCTGTGGTCAAGAGAGTGCAACTGCCCCAGTGCATCAGCTTTCCCACTTTGAAAACTCTCCTATACAGGTCTTCTGTCATTGTTGGATACGGCAGACAACCAACAGTGTCTGAGTACTGGAACTGTACATTCCAAGGCCAATCCAGAGGCCTGTATATAAAAAATAGTGTATATGTACATAGGAAATAGAAGCCGTCAAACCCAGATAAGGACAGAAAACTCCTTTCCCTGAAGAACATAAGTGAAGCAAAATAAAAAAACAAATTAGTGAGAAAATAAATCAACGGCAACAATAATAAGCTAACACTGCAAAAGGCTATATGCCTGCACGGTAGTAGAACCAGAGTTAGGTTCTGATTCATTATCGTTGACAACTGTCACAAAATTTGCTGCTGCAAAAGAACAAATTTCACATAATAGGAACGTGATGATAAGTCTGATTCTGATATGGCGCAGCCCACAACCTTTTCGATCAGACTCAGAATCAGGTTTATTATCTCTGACGTCAGTAGTGAAGATTGTTGTTTGGCAGCAGCAGTATAGTGGGAGACATAAAAGTTTCTGTAAGTTACAAGAATTAATAAATAGCTCAGAAGAGGAGTAACAAGGTAGTGCTCGGAGGTCCACGCAGGGTCAGAAATCTGAATGCAGAGGGAAAGAAGCTGTTTGTAAAACGTTGAGTTTGGGTCTCCAGGCTGCTGCATCCCTCTCCCTCTCGCTCACTGCTCTCAGGGGAAGGTCCTTGCATTTGAGAGATTGCTTTCTCCCTTGCTGCTGTCGGAGGATGGTGCAAGGGAAAGGGTTAATCATTGCAGTTTGTAGCTTTGGACTCTAATTCAGGTTTATGATGTGTTCCAGTTTCAGGTCACTCCTTTTTTGTTGCTAATTTTGGACAACTTTTGAGCCCTGGTGGCTGGCAGGTAGTGAACACTGAGCCAAAGTGAAATATGCCTTTTTATGTTGTGCTTTTGCTCATTTTTGATGTTGCCATTTGCACGATATTTTTTAGTGTGGGCGGGGGAGGGTGGGAGGTTGATGTTTTTCTTTGAACAGATTGGTTCCATAGTTCTTTGTTTTGCAGCTGTTCGTAGGGAAGAAGAATTTCAGGGCTGTATGCTGCATACACCCTTTGATAATAAATGTACTCTGAATCCTTCCTGATAGTAGAAATGAGATAAGGTCACAACCTGGAAGGTGAGGGTGCTTATTGATGGATGCCACCTTCCCAAGGCACCACTTCTTGAAGATGTCCTCAATGTTGTGCCTGCAGTGGAGCTGGCTGAGTCTACAAACATCTACAGTTCACCTGAAGCTAGTCTAGCCTGTACTCCAGCAGATAGGATCTGTGGTTTCGGTTCAAAGATCAATGTCGAAAAGAAGACTCTGGGGTAACTGAAAAAATACTGTAAATAAAGCAGAAGATGTGGACTCGCAGTAGGCCAAGCAGCACCTTTCACAAGAGAAACCAAGTTAACATTTCAGGCCAATGAACCACCGATGGAAGGTCAAACAGATCACACCTTTACTCCTGGTTAATAGTTATCTGCATGAATCATTACTGGTGGTACCCTGACCAATATTTACAATATTCATCTCCCTTTCAGCTTTCTGTGAACTAGACACTTGTACGTGAATGTGTGAAAGGCAAATGAAGTACCTGTGACAATCTTCCCTTACTTTCACAGTGACTGGCATGGACTTCGCAGGTCATTTCAAAGACAATCAGTGGCCACTTTGTTAAGAACACCGGTACCCTTGCTCGTTACTGTAAGTTAATCAATCACGTGATAGCAACTCAATGAATAAAATCATGCAGACGTGGTCAAGGACTTCAGTTGCTGTTCAGAGCAAACATCAGAATGAGGAAGAAATGTGATTTAAGTGACTTTGACTGTGGAAAGATTTTTGGTGCCAAACGGAATAGTTTGAATATCTCAGAAACTGCTGATCTCCTGGGATTTTCATGCACAGCAGTCTTTAGAATTTACAGAGAACGGTGTGAAAAACAAAAAAAAAAAATCATTCAGTGAGCGGCAGTTCTGTGGGGGAGAATGTTTTGTTAACAAGAAAGGTCAGAGGAGAATGGCTAGACCAAGTCAAGCTGACAGGAACACGACCGTAACTCGAATAACCAGGTATTACAATAGTGGTGTGCAGAAGAGCATCTCTGAAGGCACAAAACACTGAACCTTGAAGTGGATGGGCTACAGCAGCAGAAGACCACAAATATGCACTCAGTGGCCACTTTACTGGATACAGGCGGTATTTAATAAAGTGGCCACCGTTTGTTTTTATCATCCATATTTCTCTTGAAGTAATATTGAAATTTCTCTCAGTTCTAACTGTTATCAATCAACTTTCTAATGGAATTTGATTGAGATGTGGCTCGAGCTACAACTTGTGTATAAACTTCCTTAAACATGTTTAAATGCTGCATGAGTGTTTTCTTTATGGAAACTCAGAAGGTTCTGAAATTGAAACCTGCCCATTATTTGTTCCATGGAAGATATGAATGGGCTGCTTGATCTTAGGATTGCCTTTGTGAAATCTCAATGGTGACATTATCTCTTCACCTTTTGGAAACTCCCCCAGAACTGGAGTAGCTGATGATGTTAATTTAACTTACAGGTCAATAAGAGGCATCAAAGCATGTGGCTGTGTTTTGGGTTAGTAATCCAAAGACTCAGAGGAATGATTGAGAGAGCTGGCACTGTATCATGAGACTGAATTTAAAGTCAGTATACTAAATAGTCTGTGATTATACTAGTAATAATACTGCGAGATCGCAGAACTACTGAACCCTTTTCAACCCTTTCCTCAAGGCAGGAAGATGTGCCACAAGTCCACAGCACTGTTGTGATCTCAGTGATAGTTGGAGGCCCTTCACAACTGGGCTGGAAATGTTATTGGAAGTGTTGATTGCTAACAACTGTTCTTGAGTCAGGTTTGATGTTAAGCCCAGTTTGTCAACAATCAGCACCTCCAACAGCTTTTTAAAACTTTTATTTTATTGGCATACAGCTCAGAATAGACCCTTCGAGCCAGACTTGATGATTTAATCCTGGCCTGATCACGGGACAATTTGCAATGCCCAATTAACCAACCTTCTGGTACATCTTTGGACTGTGGGATGAAACCGGAGCACCCAGAGGAAACTCACCTGGTCACAGGGAGAATATAGATACTGCTTGCAGGCAGTGGTGGGAATTGAACCCAGTTTACTGGTACTGTAAAGTCTTTGCTAACCACCAAGCTACCATAGCAGTTAAGTGGTACCCACTACTGTCTCAGGAATTGTCAGTGGGAGGACTTCAAATATGATGACAGGAAAGGGCACTCCATATCCAGGCTGACTTCAAGCTCAAGTTTAATTGTCATTCAAACAGACATGAACTCCCATGAATACAACCAAACAGAGTTACTCCAGGGCCAAGGTGCAAAGAACAGTACCAACAGTCACGTACAAATCAAGGTGCATATAAGATAACAAGCACATATAAGATATCAGTAAAATACAGTCACACAAAAAAAATACAGTCCAAGTCCCTGAGTCCATGAATGCTGCAGCAGTCTACAGTCGAACACCACACGGCTTGTCTTCTGCCAAGCGAACACCAACGGGCAGCGCCAATTCCAGCTTGCATGCTGTGCCACACCGCATCCAGTAGAACGCACCGACTCTGATGGCTATGTCACAGGTGGCTGGAGACAGGCAACAGCATGGCTCTTAAGCTTATCTACAAAGTTTGTACATTAGATCCATATCCCTCTATGCATTTCCTATTCAAGGACATGCCTAAAGATTCTTAAGTAGTTATCTGTACCTCCACCATCTCCTCAGGCAGATTATTCCATATATTCAGCACCCTCCATGAGTAAAAACCTGGCCCTCAGGTCTTCTTTAAGTTTAGTCAATGTCTAATTAACCTTCAAACCCAGTTGTCTTTGGCGGGTGGGAAGAAACTGGAACATCCGGAGCGAATTCATGTATTCGCAAGCAAAGTGTGCAAACTTCAAATAAGCGTCACCAAGCCCAGGTCTGAGCCCTGGAAAGAGGCAGCAGACCTACCAGCTGCAACTTTGTGCTGGTCTTTGAGGGTGGGGGAAGAGTAAAAAAGAGGTGAGACATCAAAATAAAGAGTTTTGCTCTTTTGAAAGTTGTACACAGAGTAGACATGGAACACTGTGAACAGTTTTGGGCCCCTTATCTAAGAAAGGCTTTGGGGAGGGTCTAGAGGAGGATCACAGGAAGAATCCCAGGATTGAAAGGGTTATTGTATGAGGAACATTTGATGGCTCTAGGTCTATACTCTTTGGAATTTAGAAAATGAGGAGGGGGTGGGGGGTGATTTCAGTGAAACCTATTGAATACTGAAAGGAATAGATAGAGTGGATGTAGAGAGGATGTTTCCTATATTGGGGAATCTAGGACCAGAGGACACAGCTCGGAGTACGAGTACGTTCTTTTAGAACAGAGATGAGGAGGAATTTCTTTAACCAAAGGGTGGTGAATCTGTGGAATTCATTGCTATGGATGGCTATGGAGGCCAGGTCACTGGGTATTTTTAAAATAGAGGTTGATAAGCAAAGGTGTCTAAGATTACAGGAAGAAGGTGGGATGTTGAGGTTGAGTGGCAAATGGATTAGCCATGACCAAATGGCAGAGCAGACTGAAAGGGCTGAATGGCCTAATTCTGCCCCTGACTTTTATGGTTTTACTTGAAGCAGTAAACAGTTCAGGCAGAAGTGAGTAATCCAGACATTCTATGGAAGGAAGACCAAATCAGCTTTGTACCCCACAGATCTTTGGGCACGATTTGCTCCAGGCCAATGGACAACACAGCTCACAATGTAAGTGAGCTGTATCAACAGTTCTCATGCAGTACGTGCTATCGCAGACTTCAGGGAGGTCAAAACAGCTCTTGGGGCCAGTGACCTACTTACATCCATTTTCCACTTTACAGATCAGTCTACATTAAAAAGAAGAAAAATGGGAAAATTGTTAAAATTAAACATATTTGGTATTTAAGAATACTAAAAATGAAAATCTTTTAAAATGAGGATAGTGAGGTAATTATATATAGAAAATAATTGTATCAAAAATATCTGCTTATGTTGAAATTTGCATATAAGCAAATGTTACACGGAAATTCTAGCAAATGTTATACTCCCTAGTCTTTATTCTTTTGGATTCCATTTCTTTACTCTTTTGTATTTACACAATTGTTGTCGTTTGCACATTGGTTCTTTGTCTATCCTGTTGGGTACAGTCTTTCAATGATTCTGTTGTGTTTTTTGGATTTATTGAGTATGTCCACACAAAAAAAAATCTCAGGGTGGCATGTATGTACTTTGATAATGAATTTACATTGAATTACTGCAACTTTCAAGTATCAAAAATTCAATCAGGTGTCTCCCAGGAATCTGATAATGAGCGAGGGAGGAGTAGCAACTGTAAGGAGTTCTGCCCTCCTTCTAATTCTTGATGTGTTAATCAAGTCAAGTCAACTTTTATTGTCATTTCGACCATAACTGCTGGTACAGTGCATAGTAAAAATGAGACAATGTTTTTCAGGACCATGGTGTTACATGACACAGTTCTAAAACTAGACTGAACTATGTAAAAAAACAACACAGAGAAAGCTACACGAGACCACAGACCTACACTGGACTGCATAAAGTGCACAAAAACAGTACAGGCATTACAATAAATAATAAACAGGACAATAGGGCAAGGTGTCAGTCCAGGCTTCGGGTATTGAGGAGTCTGATAGCTTGGGGGAAGAAACTGTTACATAGTCTGGTCGTGAGAGCCCGAATGCTTCAGAGCCTTTTCCCAGACAAAAGGAGGGAGAAGAGATTGTATGAGTGGTGCATGGGGTCCTTCATAATGCTGTTTCCTTTGCAGATGCAGCGTGTAGTGTAAATGTCCGTGATGGCGGGAAGAGAGACCCCAATGATCTTCTCAGCTGACCTCACTATCCGCTGCAGGGTCTTGCGATCCGAAATGGTGCAATTTCCAAACCAGGCAGTAACGCTACCTAATGTACGGACAAAATGTTACAATGAGTTCTAAAACACTTTGTGATGTAAAAAAAAAGGATCTAGTGCTTTCCCAGCGTATATCACAAGTAAACTCTTCTCGGGCTTCCAGCTGGGTACAGGTATCAATTATAACCAACGTTTCAATGACAAACTCTGCCATCTTCTTCAGGGATGATACCTGAACAAGTCGAGTCCTGTGGTATTTATACCTCTGTAGTCTATCTCTACTGATTGGTTAGTCCTCATCCAATCAGTTTTCCACTGTCCTACCTTGTTTACAATCAAATCCCAGTTCTTACTTAAAGCAAGACCTTCATCCTCATTGAAATTCTTTTTCTCTAATTTCATTTCAATGGCTTCCTTTACCAGGCGGTCCCAAAAGCCATTGTAACATTGGTTATAATCGATATGTGTAGCCGGCTGGAAACCTGAGAAGAGTTTATTCTTTTATTCCTTTTGTGATGTGTTTATTCTTTGTGTATATATATATAATAAAAGAAGTTTAATTTAAAAAAAATAAATAGCACTTAGTGCCATTGCAAGTATTTGCTAGAGGGATAGTTTGAAGAATTAAGCCACAGTCCTGAAAAATACTTGCATTGATGAAGTGCTTTTCACAATCTCAGGACATCCCAGAAATGTACTTTTAAATTGCAGTCTCTGTTAGAATATTGGAAATTTTCATTCTAATCGTTAAGTAATGTTTCATTCTGTAATCTGCCCTTATAACCGATAAAACAGTTTTAATAGAATCATAGTCATAGAACGCTACAACTCAGAAATAGGCTCTTCACCCATCTAGTCCATGCTGAACTATTATTGTGCCTAGTCCCATTGACCTGCACCCAGACCATAGCTCTCCATACCCACCTCCCATCCAAACTTCTCCTAAGTGTTGAAATTGAAACTGCATCCACCACTTCCACACTCTCAACACTCTCTGACTGAAAAAGTTCCCCCCTCATGTTCCCCTTAAACATTTCATTTTTCTCCCTTAAATCATGACCTCTAGTTCTAGTCTCACTCAACCTCAGTGGAAAAAGCCTGCTTGCATCTACTCTATCTATACCCCTCCTAATCTTACGTGTAGGCCTCCGTTAGTCTCAATAGACCATGGATTTGCACCTTGGAAAGTTTCCAGGGCGCAAGCCTGGGCAAGGTTTTTTTTTATGGAAGACCGGCAGTTGCCCAAGCTGTAAGTCTCAAGGGAAGGGCATTGGGACCCATACAGCTTGGCACAGGTGTCGTCGCAGAGCAATGTGTGGTGAAATGCTTTGCTCAAGGACATACACGTAACCTCAGCCAAGGCTCAAACTAGCGACCTTCAAATAACTAGACGAACACCTTAACCACTTGGCCACGCGCCAACACAGATAATCTTGTATGCCTCTATCAAGCCTCCCCTCACTTTCCTGCACATCAGGGAATAAAACCTGTTCCTATAACTGAGGCCCTCAAGCACCAGTAACATCCCCGGTAGATTTTCTCGGTACTCCTTCAATCTTATCAATGCCTTTCCTGTAGGTAAGTGACAGAATTGCACACAAAATTCAAGGTACATCTATTATCGAAATATGTATGCAGTTATCAACCCTGAGATTCATCTTCTCCACAGACAGCCACAAAACAAAGAAAACCATGGAACCTGCTCAATGAAGAACATCAGTCTCCATCCTCCCCACATGCAAAAAAGGCAAATCACACAAACAGCAAACAAAAAATGAGCCAGAAGCATGGAATATAAAACACAAAATCAAAAGCATTCAGGCATGATCCATGCCTGCAGGTTGCCCCAATCCAAAATCGCCCAAAATAGCAACAAAAAAAAAACATATCATAATGCGAACTACTGAGTCAAATCCACAAACCATATTGACTAAACCTTGCCCAAGACCTAGATCTCCGGTACCATCCTCTGACAGCATCGAGGAAGAAAAAGACTATGCAGGGGCCTTCTTTTGGAAGCAGGAAGCGGGAGAGAGAGAGAGAGAGAAAGACTGTTACACACAGTCACCTTCCTTTGGCAGCAGTGAGCAAGAGGCTGGTAGACAGCACTGATGATTTCAATCCTCTTCGGTACTTTAATCAGCAAGGTTGGCGAGAAATGGCTCAGCTCCATCTCCAGGCTTTGTGGCCTCGAGGCCACATGCTTCACTCGAAGATTCATGGAATATCTTGGAAGACAGCAAAGCACCAAATCGCTCAATCTTCCCAGAAACACTTCACCAAAATGTAGATCACAGGCTCCAAAAGTAGCAGAACCACATTTTTGAAGGAAAAAGAAGATGTAAAAGAAATGAAAGAAGTAGATATCTGGAGGATATCACCCTTAGTCATGTTGTTCACTGGTGCCATCTTCCTCCAGAACCCAAATTAGGCCTCAGCAATGTTTCATACAACTGCAACATAACATCACAACCCCTGTACTCAGTACGTTGATTTATGAAGGCCAATATGCCAAAAGCTCTCTTTAAGACCCTATCTATCTGTGAAGAAAAAACTATACCAAAAGAAAGATAGCAAGTTTTGTAAATACATTCTAACCTTCATGGACAAAGTGTTCTATCCCCAATTAAGTCACTGATGTGCAACTACCATTGTATGGTGGGAATACAGCAGCTAATTTATGAACTACAAGCTTTCGCAAATAGCAATGTAACATTCACTTGCAAATCTGTTTTGTGGCATTGATTGTGGCTTCTTCAGCCACTCATCACATGAATTCAGATAGACATCTCCTCTTCCTTTTCCAATTTAATTCCAGGAATGAAAGAGTTAAATAGGAGGAGCATTTCATGGTTCTGGGCCCATACTCTGTAGAATTCATTGGAATGAAGGTAGATCTCATTGAAAGCTATCGAATATTGAAAGGCCTAGACAGAGTGGATGTGGAGACAATGTTTCGCATGGTGTGTGAGTCTAGGGCCAGAGGGTACACCTTCAGAATAGAGGGACATTCATTTAGAACAGAGGTGAGAAGTAATTTTTTATTGGCGAGAGGGTGGTGAATCTGTGGAATTCACTACCACAGACGGCTGGGGAAGCCAAGTCATTGAGCATATTTAAAATAGAGGTTGATAGTTTCTTGGTTAGAA
Source organism: Hypanus sabinus (assembly GCF_030144855.1). Taxonomy (NCBI): domain Eukaryota; kingdom Metazoa; phylum Chordata; class Chondrichthyes; order Myliobatiformes; family Dasyatidae; genus Hypanus; species Hypanus sabinus. The sequence continues at coordinate 68,793,695 of NC_082720.1, read as the reverse complement.
GTTACGAGGAGAAGGGGTTGAGAGGGATAATAAATCAGCCATGATTGAATGGCTGAGCAGACTTGATGGGGCAAGTGGCCTAATTCTGCTCCCATGTCTTATGGTCTTGCTTGAATGTGTCATAAGTTCTTAACTATACAATCATAGACTTATATGGTGCAGAAACAAGCTCTTCAGTCAATTGCACCTGCAACAATAATCACCTATTTAGACTAATCCTTACTAATCCTATTTTATTCTCCACGCCTTTCCACCAGTTCCCCTGAGATTCCTACTCTAATGTACATAACAGGGGCAGTTTACAGTGGCCAGTTTACCTACTAAAGCATCGGAAAGATCACTGCCACCAAATTCAGTCCCACATAAGCCCTAAACCCTCACCGCCTACTCATTATCTCAGAATGAGCCATCTATTTTATGTGCTCGGCATCCTGTATTACCTTGGGCTGGGTTCCCAACCGCACTTACCCGAGATCACAAAGAGTGATTATTTGTGCAACAATGGCCACCTAACTCAACTCGTCCTCTGGTAATTAGCCATCTCCAGACTTAATTATTCAAACAATCCCTGTCCACCATCCGCCCTCAATAAACCACTTCTCATCCAAAATCCTTGTCATCCTATCACCCACCAAAATGTGCACCAACCAAATATTCTTAAACATAATGTGTTGTTATTTAGTAGGAACCTTAATTAAAATACTGTTTTGAAAGGGCACTAAAACTCTTTCTTTTAGCTACTGTAAGTTTTTACAAACCATTGTTGTCTTGACTTTCTGCCTCTAAAACCTCAGATTCTGCAATTCCTACCCATCCTCTTCTACTAAATCCCCAAGATTTGAATGAGCATATACAAGGTATGGTTAGTAAGTTTGCAAATCACACTAAAACAATTCTACTCCTATGTCTTGTGGTCTATTAGGTACATCTGTTCACTTACTTAATGTGGCAGCAACTCAATGCATTAAAGTATGTAGACATGGTCAAGAGATTCCGTTGTTATTCAGACCAAACCTCAGAATAGGGAAGAAATGTGATCCAAGTGACGTGACCATGAAGAGTTTGTTGGTGCCAGACGAGGTGGTTTGAATATCTCAGAAACTGCTGATCTGCTGGGATTTTCGCACACACCAGTTCTGCGGGCAAAAATGCCTTTTTAATGAGTGATGTTCAAGAAAGTTCAGACTCACTCAAGGTGACGGGAAGGTGATAGTAACTCAAATAACTGTGTGTTACAACAGTGGTGTGCAGAAGACCATCTCTGAGCGCACAATATATCGAAATTTGAAGTGGATGGGCTACAACAGCAGAAGACCACAAACATACACTCAGTGGCCATTTTATTAAGTACAGGAGGTACCTGATAAAGTTGTCACTGAGTGTAGTTATCTCCTAGATTATCCTTATATTTATTTCCCCTTTCTTTATCTATTTACTGTATTCCTTTGCCAAATTCTACTGTTTGTTTTCCTCAGTTTACAGGCCTTATCAGTAGCATTATCAGCCTCACTGATATGTTCTGGAATGCTGTCTACACCTATCAGCAACTTCCTGTGAAGAGCTGAAGGTTAAGGTAGTACTCCCCATGTGAACAAATTCTACGGGATCATCCTGTGCTTCTGCACCCCAACAAATATTCTCCTCCACAGGTTCTGGTAGTCTTGTCTAGGGTGTGGAACAGTCATAACATGAACAATCACTTTGTGCGTTGTAGAATTTGCTGTGGTTTTTCATACTTGCATTATCAAACCAAAGTCAGTGATAAGTCAGATAGAACAGGTGACTAAAATCTGGTTGAAAATGGTTATCTTTAAAGAGAGCTGGACAGATTTAGAGAGGTGATTTAAGTGGCCTGGGCTTGTCAAATGAATGCTGTGGTCCCAATGCTTGAGAAGACATTTGAAATAGAGTGGAAGAGCGCAAAGTCCAAGTAGGTTGGCAGATTACAGAGATGGAAACTAGCTGAATCATGGAGAGAGCTGTCAGAATGAGAATCTTGAAAAGAAAATGTTACTTTGACCATGAGGCCATAAGATATTCTGCAGAATCAGGCCATTTGGCCTGCTCCACCACTCCATCATGACTGATTTAACATCCCTCTCAACATTCTCCCGCCTTCTCCCTGTAACCTTTGATGCCCTTACTAATCAAGAACCCATAGTTGTCACAGACACTATAAAAGCAGTCATAGACAAGTGTCCCCACAAAATCATTCAGAGTCTTCCCCAAGAAGCCCTGGATGAACCATGAGATCCACTGAGGGCCAGATTAATGGATCTCAGGTTTGGCGACCAGGTAAGAAACAAGAGGTCCAGCTGTGATCTCCAGAAAGCTATCTCATGGGCTAAATGGCAATTCCAGACCAAACAAATCACTGAAGTATGTTTAACAGCTGTGGCAGGGCTTAGATGCTATTACTTCTTACAAAGTGAAACCAAGCAACATCCATGACAGCAAGGCTTGGCTCCCAAATGAGCTCAAAGCCTCCTATGCTCACATTGACGATCAAAATATTGAACAACCATCATGAACTCCCAAGCCACCAATGGCCCTGTGATTTCAGTCTCTAAGACCAATGTGAGAACATCCTTCAGGAGGGTGAACTCACACAAAGCATCCAGCCCAGGTGGGGTATTTGTCCAAGTACTAAAGACGTGTGATGATCAACTTGCTAGGGTGTTCACCGATATCTTTAACCTCTCACTTTGGCAGTCTGAAGTACCCACCTGCTTCAAGCAGGCTTCAATTATACCGGTGCCTAAGAAGAATGTGGTAACTTGCCTCAATGACCATCGTCCAGTAGCACTTACACCCAGTGAGATGAAGTGCTTTGAGAGGTTGGTGATGGAACACATCAACTCCTGCCTGAGAAGCAACTTGGATTCACTCCAATTTGCTTACTGGTACAACAGTTCAATAGCAGATATCAATTCACTGACTTTTCACTCAACCCTTAACATCTGGGCAGCAAAGATGCACACAACAGGACACTCTATTACTACAGCTCAGCATCACCTCAAAACGGATCAATAAGCTTCAAGACCTAGGCCTAAATACCTCCTTGTTCAATTGGATACTCCATTTCCTCACTTGAAGACCCCAGTCTGTTCGGTTTGGCAACAACATCTCCTCCACAATCCCTATCAGCATAGGTGCACCACAGTCTGTGTGCTTAGCCCCTGCATGCTTGCTTTATACTCATGACTGCAAGGCTACGCACAGCTCAAATATTTAATTTTGCTGATGATACCAGTGTCGCTGGCCAAACAAAAGGTGGTGACAAATCAACATATAGGAGGGAGATCGAAACTCCTGCTGAGTGGTGCCACAACAGTCAATGAAAGCAAGACCAAGGAGCTGATATTGACCTCAGGAGGAGGAAATTGAAGGTCCATGAGTCAGTCCTCATCGGGTGATCAGAGGTGGAGAGGGTCAGCAGCTTTAAATACCTTGGCATTATCATTTCAGGGGATCTGTCCTGGGTCCAGCATGTAAGTGCCATTATAAAGAAAGCATGGCAGCACCTCTAATTCCTTAGAAGTTTATGATGATTTGGCATGACATCAAAAATTTTGACAAACTTCTATAGATGTGTGGTGAGGAGTATATTGACTGGTGCATCACAGTCTAGTGCGGAAATAGCAACACCTTTGAAAAGAAAATCCTTCGAAAGTTAGCGGATACCACCCACTCCATCACAGATAATGTCCTTCCCACCCTTGAGCACATTTACGTGGAGCACCGTCACAGGAAAGCAGCACCTCATCAACCAGGCCATTCACTCTTTTCACTGCAGTCAACAGAATGAACATGCAGGAGCCTCAGGACCCACACCACCAGGTTCAGGAATAGTTATTACCCCTCAACCATCAGGCTCCTGAACCAGAGAGGAGAACTCTCGAATGGACTTACTTTCAAGGACTCTTCATTTCATGTTCTTGTTGTTTATAGCTTATTTATTTAGTGTTGTTATTTTTTTACTCTTTTGGTTTGTATTTGCACAGTTCGTTTTGTTCTTGCACATTGGTTGATGTGGTTGGGTGTGGTCTTTCACTGACTCTATTATGTTCCTGGAAGGAAACAGAAGCAGAGGCAGACAGAGAGTGAGAATGATAGACGGATTAACATGGTTAGAAACAGGGGAGGCAACAACTACAATTCAGAGGGTCAGGGACCATAATGGATGGAGAGACATGATCGCCCACACCAAGTGGCAAGGCACCTGAACTGATTGTGTTTCTTGTATGTACTGTGATTGCCCGCTGGAACATGAATCTGTGTTCTATATGGTGACATATTGTGTCTGTATCATGATAATAAATTTACTTTGGATACACTCAATGACTTGGCCTTCACAGCCACCTGTGCCAATGAATTCCACACATTCATCATTCTCTGGCTAAAGAAATAACTCTTCATTTCTGTTCTAAAGGGACATCTTTCTATTCTGAGGCTGTGAGTCCCCCTCTATAGAAAGCATCCTCTTCAAGTCCACTCTATATTGGCCTTTCAATATCTGATAGGTTTAGATAGATTAGTTGAGTGCCATTGCAAGGAGTGATAAGTAAATGGGGAGGAATTAGTTCACGTTTGGACACCGGCTAGAGTTTTGAATGATTTCAATTTTATGGAGTTTTGGAGTTTCGGAATCTGATTCTGCATAAGCAAAGGTCAAACAATTTAATCTGTCTGCAGCAATGCTCTTATCACTTTACAATATGAGTTTATCATCCTGGCGTGTGATCATGACACTGTGACATGTTCTAACTCTAAATATGGACTGGTATCTCAACTCTGCTCTTCTGATCCTAAGACAGGAGTTCAAATCCCACCTTGGCAGCTGAGAGATTTAGATTCAATTCAATAAACTCTGGAATAAAATAGTAAGATTGGCAAATGACAGGATTGCCGTAAGAATTCATTTGGTTCACTTAGCTTATTGTGGAAGGAAATCTGCTATTCTCAACACAAGGGATTCTGCAGATGCTGGAAATCCAGAGCAATACACACAAAATGCTGGAGGAACTCAGCAGGTCAGGAAATATTAAACGAACAGTCGATATTTCGACCCTTCATTAGGAGTCCGCCCCAGCATTATTCCCTCTTTCCTAATGTAGGCTTTCACTTGAAATGCTTGGATCATAAACATTTTTTTCAGTCTTATGGTTTTTTATATTCTGTGTTTTTTGCCCAATCTTTCTGTGCGGAGTGGTGGGATTTGGGGGTAGATGATCGTGCTGCTTTTCTTTTCTATCTTGGTTTCATGACTACCCAGAGAAGAAGAATTTCAGAGTTGTATACTTTGATATTAAATGAACCTTCGAAACCCCGATTCTCTATTCCTCTCCACCGATGCTGCCTGACCTGCTGAGTTCCTCCAGCACTGTGTGTCAGGTAGAGACGCAAGGAAAAGCAAGGGCAGCGGTTTCTGCCACAGATGACCTGTGGCACAGGGCAGTCCAGTAAAGGTTAAAGGAGAGGGTCTAAGTGATGGCTTTGAACCTATAATTCTAAAATGAACAGGCAGACAGAGTCGGTGACAAATGAATGCAGACTGGGACAAGTAATGCACCAAATTCTGTTTGTTTGTTGACAGACAAGTTAGAATGCAATGATGATGCCTGGATAATTGTTGTTTACTGGTGCTCTTCAGAAAGAGAGAAGTCGCCTGGTTATTTAATAAGGGTCTGCAGAGGTGTTTCATGAAGCCTTTTCATTTCCTTATCTCACTTCCTCATAGGTGTTCAGTCCAAGAAAGAATGGAAGCCTTGTCTCTGTTTTATTGTTCCACAGCCGAGTGACCATGACACTAGATACACTGCTGCTGCCAGCACTCTGACTCGATCAGATAACAGGCTCAGCTGAGTCAAACCTGAAACCATCTTTGAGAGTATGGAAGGAAGGAGAAATGGAAGATGGTAAAAGATTGCAGCATGCCGCTGTGCAGGGGGAATTGGGAGAGCTTGTCCATGAATCAATAAAGGTTGGTTTGCAGGTGCTGCAGGCTGTCAAGAAGGCAAATGGGATGTTGGCCTTCATTGCTAGAGGGACTAAATTTAAGAGCAGGGAGGTTATGCTGCAGCTGTACAGGGTACTGGTGAGGTCATACCTGGACTACTGCATGCAGTTCTGGTCTCCTTACTTGAAGAAGGATATACTGGCTTTGGAAACAGTGCAGAGGATGTTCACCAGGTTGATTCCAGAGATGAGGGGGTTAGAATATGAGGAGAGACTCATATTCACCTGGGATTACTTGCTGGAATTCAGCAGAAAGAAGGTCTTATAGAAACATATAAAATTATGAAATGTTTAGGTAAGATAGGGGCAGGAAAGTTGTTTCCACTGCTAGGTGTGACTAGAACTAGAGGACATAGCCTGAAGATTCAGGGGAGTGGATGCAGGATGGAGATGAAGAGGAACTGCCTTTCCCAGTGAATCTGTGGAATTCTCTGCCCAATGAAGCAGTGGAGACTACTTCAGTCAATATATTTAAGACAAGATTGGATAGATTTTTGCAAAGTAAGGGAATTAAGGGTTATGGTGAAATGGCAGGTAGGTAGAGATGAGACCATGGTCAGATCAGCCATGATCTTATTGAATAACGGAGCAGGCTCGATGGGCCAGATGGCCTACTCCTGTTCCTATTTCTTATGTGGGGTGGGGAGTCTTACATTCACCCACTGAGCAAGTACAGTGCAGGCTTAGAGAAGTAAGAACGTGTGGCACTGTAAATATATCTGGGATTCACCAAGCATCACATGCAAGCCTGCTGTCCACTTAGAAGACAGGGTACGGTATTCTAGGTACAGTACAGTAAGGTGCACCATGGGGTGGTTTTTAGCACAATGCTTTACAGTGCAGGAGGCTCACGTTCAGCATCCGCTGCTGCCAGTAAGGATTTGTACATTCTCCCCGTGAACGTCCAGGACTCCTGCTGGTGCTCTGGTTTCCTCCCACAGTACAAAGATCTACCGATAGGTAGGTTAACTGCTCGTAGTAAACCGTCCCATGATTAGACTAAGGTTGAATCAGGGAACTGCTGGGCAGCGCAGCTCGAAAGGCTGGAAGGGCCTATTTATTCCATGCAGCATCTCAATAGATAAATAAACAAGACACTGTGAGACTGTACTTCATACAAACAACCCCCTATGAGGGAAAGGATTTTAACCGTCAATATTACACGAGATTATGACAATTTCTGTTTTGGCCATTGTAACAGTATGTCTGAGGCCAGTTTAACAAGATCAGATATCTTAGTTCCATCTGGCTCGTATGAGTTGATCTTTCCTACAGACACAGAACCACTAACTTGCATAGTTTAGCATTTATTTCCTCTAATAAGCAAGCAAATTTAACCTTTTTTTGTGTGGGATGTTTTTAATCTGACGTGATATTCGTAACATTAAATTCCACATTTTTGCCGGGTGTGCAATTGTATTTGGTTTCTGATGTTGTTGCTGTTTCTTTACTCTCTCACACACATGCTGTCTTTCATTGCTTACTTCACCACTGTTCTCTCATTTTCTCCCTGTCGCTGTCATTAATTTTTCCCCCTATAGTTCTTTTTTTCCGCCTTTCTTTTTTCTCTCTTGCTTTGTCCCGCGCAGAGTCCCAGAGCTGGGATGAATCTACAGTGAAGTTTCATGTTTCATTTGATGAATAAAGCACATGCCAAATTCAATTAAATTCAATGCGAGTGGGTAACAAAATTGTCCCAAATGATTCAGTCACACAACAAACAAAAGTGTATTTGAAACTTCACAGCAACTGCAGCTCTGAAACCTTAATAAGTGCTTTCCTGTAAACAGCGTGGGGTGGTAAAGAGGTTAAGGCCCCAAGCTGCCTTAGGCAATCACACAGAGACGCTCTAACGGTCTCTTCAGTTTCTGATGGTGATGATAAGCTTTTTGACAAAAGGCCATTGTGATCAAACTTTAATAGGGGCGTGGGGAGATGCCAGTAGCAAGACCACCTACCTGTGTTCCTGTCCCTGCCACACCTGCTCCTCACGACCGTGAATACAGGAAACGTTGAGTTTATGATTTGTGGAGGCTGGGATTGATATGATAGTCACAGCCCTTTTAGGAAGTTAACAATTTGGACCTTGACATTTCCTCTTCAGGATGTTGATTTAACCCTTTAGCCTTTATTAACACGGCAGCTGTGTATCTTTGGCATATGTTCTCTTTGATTCCTACCAATAATGTCTTTTAATCTTGAGAGGAATCTGAATCGGAATCAGGCTGAATATCACTGGCATTAAGTCATGAAATTTGTTGTTTTGTGACAGCAGTACATTGAAATACATAATAATAAAAATTATAAGTTACAATAGGAAGTATATATGCAGGTGTGTACATGTGTGTGTATTTATATTTATATATTATATACTATAAGATTGATAGATACTTTATTGATCCCAAAAGAAGTTACAGTGGCACAGTAGCATTACAAATACACAGATAGAGGTATTAGAAAAAGTATAAAGAACAATAAAAAATAAGCTACCACAAACCGCGTACACCATCATTATGTGCCGTGTCGTACTATGTGGGCAATCGTGGTCATGGATGGATTACAACACAGGGTTCAGAAAGGGGTAACTGAAGAGATTGTGGAGGCATTAGCAATGTTCTTTAAAGAATCACTTTAAGGTTCTGGAATGGTTCTGGAGGACTGGAAAATTGCAAATGTCATTCCACTCTTTAAGAAGGGAGGGAGGCAGAAGAGAGGATATTATAGGCCAGTTAGCCTGACATCAGTGGTTGGGAAGATGTTGGACATGTTGGAAGAATGAGGTTTCGGGGTATTGGAGGTGCATGATAAAATAGGCTAGAGAAAGTATGGTTTCCTTAAGGGGAGATTTTGCCTGACAAATACGTTGGAAATATTTGAGGAAATAACAGGCAGGATGGACAAAGGAGATTCAGTGGGTGCTTACTTGGCTTTTCAGACGGTCTTTGACAAGTTGCTTCACATGAGACTGCTTAACAAGATAAGAGCCCATGATATTACAGGCAAGATATTGGCATGGATAGAAGACTGGCTGACTGGCAGGGTGATTGGTGCCCTTTACAAATAGGTGGGAACCTCTGACTGCAGCAATGAGAGATTGAAAATGTCCTTTATAACTCCTTTATAGCAAATGTCCTTGCTGTAAATAGCAAGAGGATTTGAGAACACCCTTCTGTAATTATACATGGCTCTGGTGAATTAACACATGGAATATTAAATATACATCGGGTCTTCCTCCCTCTGGAAGAATATATGAATGGTTCCTAAGGTTGTCATAGGCAGGGGTGATAGAGGGGATAAGCTCCCATGACCTATAAGGTGCTCCAAATGGTGTGCGACTCTAACAGCCTCTGACAACCAAGTCCAACTCTTGGCCTTCACGTGAGGCTTAGGCCCGGCAGAACTGTTTCTATTATCAAAATTAGGGGCAAAGGCAGACCGCTGGTGCCTCAAAACCAGTTGCTTCAGGCAAGTGGGGCTCATCAGCCTTGGACAACAGCCCACCTAGGAGAAGGAAAACTCTGATTTTAAACCTCTGCTGCCTTGTGTCCAGACCCACCCATGGGAAGGGCTTCAGGAGTAAAACCTGAGGAAGAAATTTGGAGTCGTGGTCCCTAAGGCAGTTTGATGTTGTTTTAAACTTCACTCTGGCAACCTCTGCAACGACACTGTGCCAAGCTGTATCGGCGCTTGCCCTTCCCTTGGGCTACGTCAGTGATGTGGAGAGGGAGAACCCGCTGCATGGACAACAGCCAGTTCTCCAAATCTTCCTGCCCGGACTTGCACCCTGGAGAGGACACAGTCCAGCAGAGGTGCAAACACAGGATCCCCGGGATAGACGGCTGTCTACTACTAGAAAGAATGAAAGGAAGGCTCAGAAGCTTGACTTATGCATTGAGTGTTTGTCCCAAGAGGAGACATTAAGTGGACTCGGCCTCTACTCTCTTGAGTTTAGAAAAATGGGAGACCATTTCACTGAATCATCAAATGGACTGGACAGGATAGATGCAGGGGTGATATTTCCTTTGAATAAGCTGTCAAGAACCAGAGTTCACAATCTCAAGGTAAGAGGTTAACTATTCAAAACTGAGGTGAGAAGACATACCTTCACCCAGGAGCCAAGTCTTTGAAAGTCTCTAGGCAAGAGGGATGTGGAGGTTCATTTGTTGAATCAGGTTTGCTATCATTGATATATGCCATGAAATTTGTTGTTTTGTGGCAGCAGTACAGTAAAAGGCATAAAATTACCATACATTACAATAAGAACATATGTAAAATATAAACAGTGCAAAATAGAGCGAAATACTGAGGTCATGTTCAAGGATTCATGGACCTTTGGAAATCTGCTGGTGGAGAGGAAGAAGCTGATCTTTAAATGTTGAGTGTAAGCCCTCTGGCTCCCTTATCTCCTCCCAGATGCAAAAACAGTGAATGTACCTAAATGGTGAGGGTCCTTCACGATGGGTGGCACCTTTTTGAGCCACCTCCTTCCAAAAATATCTTCGATGGTGCTCGTGGTGGATCTGGCTGAGTCTATAGCTCTCTGCAGTGTTTTCTAAACCTGTGCATTTGTAGTGCAAAGAGTAGATCAGCAGGTTTTTAGATACTAAGGGATTCAAGAGATGTGGTGCTGCATTGGGAGAGCGGTACTGAGGTGAAAGATCAGCCTTGAACTTTGTTATGTTTTGTAACTTCAAAACATTACATTAATTCAAAGGATAATACAAGATTCTGAAAACGTTGGTGTATCTTCATCTTTAAGCAAGGCACACACTTATCATGTGATGGCATAATAGTGTGCAATTACCATATTTTTACATATAGTTCATAATTAATTATTTAAATGAACGAGAATGCTTAATCAACCCAACTATACAAGATTACTGAAATATTATTGAAATATTAAATATACATCAATCTTACTGAATGGTAAAGCAGGCTTGAAGAACTTCTGTTCTAAAGTCTTTCCAACGTCATGGAGAAAGGACAGGGTAATAAGTGCAAAACCTGGTCCCCATTTGGTGAAGCACATTAGTCGAGCTGTTCATGCCCTTGTCAGAGTAGATATAAACATAAGATACCCAGCTGGAATCAGAATGCAGAATGCAGACAGGGAGAGTCAGATTGCACCTTTAGTAATGCAAGAGGTGCTCACTGCATGACAAGAAGTGCCTCAGCGTTTCAGGTAAAACATTAAAGCCGGGGTCTTCTCTCCCCCGAGCAACTTCTCAAAAACCCATGACCACTACCACCCAGCATTAGCCACATGGCTACACATCATGGGCACATCTCTGCCCACCATCAGGAGTATTACCATCAGGCACTGCCTCAAGAAGGCGACATCAAAGTTCCACACCTTCTGAGCCATGCTATCTTCTCATAGCTATAATCGGGTAGGAGGCACAAAAACCTGAAGTCCCACATCACCACTTTAAGAACAGTTACTTACTTCCCTTCAGACATTCGGTTCTTTAATATCAGGGTCACTTTTTCCAATAATGTTGTATTGTACTTAGGAGTTCTGAATGAGTCTAAAGTTTGCTGTGTAGACACATCTACCGATGCCTCCGGACACATTTTCAGTGATGTTCCTGCAATCATCGGGTGTTTCGGGTCTTTCAGCATCATACACCCTCCTCCAGGTGACCCAGCCAGGGCTGATCAGACCCCAGCTTGTGTCCAGATGGCTAGCTACACGTGACTCTATGGCTCCCCTCTTTTGAGTCACAGCCATCTTGAGGCCTTCTCTGCCGCATCGGTGGTACTGCGGATGGCTCTCCTCTTCCTCTCTCCCTCGATGCTCAAATTGCCGAAGGCTCTGGTTAAGGAACGGGCTGCGAATCTCCTACATCCAACCTCCACTGGGACACACCTCGCTCTCCATCCAGTCTGCTGGCAGTTGCTGCATACTTTGAGAGCTTCCTTTCAAAGGCCTCTTCCAAGCGATCTTCCCACGGAACTGTCAGCTCCAGCATCACCACCTGCTTGGTAGACTCAGAGAAAAGGACAATGTCTGTTCGCAGGATGGTGGCTGTGATATGGTTGTGGAATAAAAAGGAATAAAAACGTGCTTTCTGTGCTTCTTTCAGGAAGATGTAAAGTGCTTTTGATGAGTTACGAGGAGTGATTGATAAGTTTGTGACCTAAAGTAGAAGGAGTCAATTTTAGAAAACCTAGCACATTTATTTTTCAATATAGTCCCCTCCTACATTGACACACTTAGTCCAGCAGTCGCGGAGCATACGGATCTCTTCTTTGTAGAAGTGGTCCTCAGCATGGAGTGATTGATAAGTTTGTGGCCTACAGTAGGAGATGAGTTATTAACTTCAAACTTTCTGCATTATCACTCAAAGAATTGAACTGCACGTGCATGTAACGAGAGCGTCTTGGACCTCCAGAAGGTGTCCACAGCAGGGGTGATTGATAAGTCCGTGGCCTAAGGTAGAAGGAGATGAGTTATACAGCTCTCATTACATGCACGTGCAGTTCAACTCTTTGAGTGATCATTCAGAAAGTTTGAAGTTAATAACTCATCGCCTTCTACCATAGGCTGCAAACTTATCAATCACACCATGCTGTGGACCACTTCTGGAGGTCCAAGACACCAACTCCTACAAAGAAGGGATCCGTATGCTCCACGACCGCTGGACTAAGTGTGTAAATGTAGGAAAAATAAATGTGCTAGGTTTTCTAAAATTGAATCCTTCGACTTAAGGCCATGAGCTTATCAATTGCCACTTGTAGTTTTAAAGTGGGATTTAATGCATACAGTAAAATCAATAGAATGAAGCTGATTGTGAAGATAGACTCAGCGGCCACTCTACTAGGTACACCTGTACACCTGCTCATTAGTGCAAATGTCTAATTAGCCAATCAAGTTGCCGAAACTCAATGCATAAAAGCATGTTGACATGAACAAGAAGTTCAGACCAAACGTTAGAATGGGGAACACCAACCTGCACAACCCTAATCACAGCCTGCCTGACCACTGCAAAACAATGGACTTCGTTTTCTTTTATTTTGTTCTAATTGCATTATTTGTTGTATAATTTATGTAGTTAACTTACACTCAGAGGCCATTTTATTCAATACCTCCTGCATCTAATAAAGTGGCCACTGAGTGTCTGTTTGTGGTCTCCTTCTGCTGTAGCCCGTCCGCTTCAAGGTTCGATGTGTTGTGCATTCAGTGATACACCTCTGCACACCATAGCTGTAATTTGTGATTATTTGAGTTACTGTTGCATTCCTGTCAGCTTGAACCATTCTTGCCCATTCTCCTCTGACCTCTCTCATTAACAAGGCATTTTTGCCCACAGAACTGCCACTCACTGGATTTTTTTTGTTTTTTGCACCATTCCCTGTAAACTTTAGAGACTGTTGTACATGAAAATCCCAGGATCTTCACAATTAGCTTCATTCTATTGATTTTATGCATTAAACCCCTCTTTTCAAAAGTACTTTACATTTTTTTTCTAAAAGAAATACAGAAGGTATTTTTTATTTCTTTTTAAACTTTAGACTTATTCAGAACTCCTGGGTACAATACAGCCAAAATGTTCATTTTGGTATTAAAGTAAGTTCACTTTGATTTTGATCCATTTACAATCTAGTTGGTCTGGGGCATGACAGTTTTGAGCCATCTCTGCCTCTATCACAAAGCATGTTTGAGGGAGAAAATGGTTGCCAAAAAGCAAATATCCAATTTCCTTAACTCTACTTTAAAAAAACTGAAAATGCTGAAAATAGTCAACAGGTCGGGTGGCATCTGTGGAGAGAGTAGAAGAGTTATCCTTTTAGGTTGATGACCCTTCATCCAAAGTGGGGCCCGATTCCGATAAAGAAGCATCAACTTCAATTGTCAGCTCAAAAGAAAGTAAGGTAGATGGTAGCATAGTGATTAACATAACACTTTATAGCACAGATGACCCAGGTTCAATTCCCGCTGCTGCCTGTAAGGAGTTTATACGTTCTTCCCATGACTGTGTGGCTTTCCTCCAGGGGCTTCGGTTTCCTCCCACAGTCCAAGGACATACTGGTTGGTAGGTTCATTGTTCATTGTAAATTGTCCCATGGTTAGGCTAGGATTAAATGATGGGGTTGTTGAGCAGTGCAGCTTGAAGGGCCGGTAGGACATTTTCTGTGCTGTACCTCAATCGATAGAGAGCTAGATAGTTAGATAGATAAGTATTTTTTTGAAGCAGGATTAGGCCTCCTGGTCCATTATGCCTGTCCTACCATTCATTATGTGGGCTCAATTACCCCCAAGATTCTAATCTGCCACTGTGCTCTCAATTCCCCAATCTTTCCCTGTTTCTCTGTCCATTTATGTTCAGCATTTGCTGTTTTTAACTTGAGAAAATGGCTATACTTTTTCCTGTCCAGATATCAAGACATCCTGCTGAAAGTCAGATTCAAAAACAGAGATCCAATCTGAAAACACAGCATTGTTCACCAATCTATCTATTAATATCTAATCCCTTAACATACCATTCTAGATAATGTTTCTACTATTCCTAAGCAGGAAGATCCCCCAGAATATGCTTATTTATTTATTTATTTATTTATTAGTACTATGATTATTTGTTTTTTTTCTGCAATTGTACAGTTTGTCTTTTGTACATTGGTTGCCTATCAGTCTTTGAGTGTAGTTTTCCCATTGATTTTATTGTATTAGTTTGTTCTACTGTGAATGTTAGCAAAATAAAATCTCAGGGTAGTATATGGTGACATATACATATGTCTTTTGATTTAAAAAATACTTTAAATATTCTGGATATAGATTCCAGATATATTCAATGTTCCACTTTTAGAAAGAAAACTAATAATGTTATTATGCACTAGATAACTAACACAGACTGAAATGTTTTAACATCAAGGAAAGCTGCCTGTAAGGACTATAAAATCGTTAATTATTATGAAAAGGATCAAAGGAATGTCACAATTTAAGCAAAGTAATTAACATCAGGACAGCAAAAGCTTTGAAAGAACACAATGGCAACAGATCCAAAATAGATTAAAAGATTCAATACAGTATTTCGATATAAGTTGAATTGGTAAAAGCCAAACTGGTGATAGGAGCGCAAGATTATTGAACAAGTAACTTGACATTTGTTCTTTTGTTCCCTGTGCAGAGAGCGTTGTCATTTGTAGATGATGACTAAAATGTGGCTGAGATACTTAATGAGTATCTTCCTTTGGTCTTCACCAAAGGGGAAGGATGCAAGAGAGGAGGTGGGTCTTGAAGTGGTTGAGAGTGAGATAAATGATATTGCAATGGGCAAAGGGAAATTCTTAGATAATTTAGTCTAAAGAAAGGCAAAACTCCGGGGCCTGACAGGATACATCCTGGAGTCCTAAGGGATATGAGGGAGGAAATTGCCAGTGGCTCTATTACTTAGTGCGGATGTGTGCCCTAGCACTGGAGAGAGGACAATTTGGTACCCATTTCTGAATAGGGAGACATAGCTAATCTGGGTAATTACAGGCCAGCTGGTTTTACATAGGCGGTAGAAAAATGTCAGAATTGTTAATAAGGATAAAATTACCATGTACGTAGATAAAGAGAAAATAATTAGAGGTAACTAGTAACTGATGAAATTAGTGGCAAGGGAGTAAAATAGACTGAGGATTAGTTGAAAGGAAGGAAGCACAAAATATGTGGAGCCAATCTCCAGAGAATTTAACTATGGGTCACTGGTGCTAATTGTTAACAAAAGTTTTGTATGTTAGTTATAATCTGCCCAACGTTCAGTTTCACAAATTCAACAGAATTAAGTGTTCAGAGGTGGCATAGCAATACACAAGACATTAGACATAGGAGCAGATTTAGGCCATTCAGCCCATCGAGTCTGCTCCATTATTTCATCAAGGCTGATTTGTTATCCCTCTTAACCCCATTCTCCTGCCTTCTCTCTGTAATTTTTGACATTCTTATTAATCAACCTGTCAATCTCTGGTTTACATATACGCGATGACTTGGTCTCCACAGCCATCCATGGCAATGAATTCCACAGATTCACCACCCTCTGGTTGAAGACATTCCTCCTCTAAATTGATGTCCTATTCTAAGGCTATGGTCTCTGGTCCTAGACTCCCCCACTACAGGAAAAATCCTCTCCACATCCACTCTGTTAAGGCCTTTCATTATTCATTGGGTTTCAATGAGATCACCTCTCCTTCTCCTAAACCCCAGCAAGTACAGGCCCACATACATCAAACGCTCTTCATATGTTAACCCTTTCATTCCTGGGATAATTTTCCTGAACATCTTCTGGACCATCTCAAATACCGGCACAGCCTTTCTTAGATAAGTGACAAATACTCTCGTACCAGTTTAGTGCTAGTGATCAGAAATGACTCACTTTGTTTCGTTTTTAACATACAGCAGTTCTCACTGAAGGGACTGCAGTAGAAAGAGTGATCATCTGCAAGGTGCTGAGTGTCAACATATCTGATGATCTATCTTGGGCAAACATATTGATGCAATTATAAAGAAGGCACAACAGAGGCTACACTTCATTAGGAGTTTGAGCATCAAAGACTCTAGCAAATTTCTACAGATGTACCAGAGAGAGCCTTCTGACTGGTTACATCACCATCGGGGGGCCAATGCACAGGATTGGAAAAGGGAATAGAGGGTTGTAAGTTCAGTCAGCTCCATCATGAGTACTAGCCTCCCCACCACTGAGGAGATCACTAAAAGGCAATATTCATCCTGAGGGAACTTCATTGTTCAGGATGTGCCAGCACTACCATCATTGAGGAGGTAAAGGAGTCTGGAGACCCACACGCAACGTTTCAAAAATAGCTTCTTTCACTCTGGAATCAGATTTACCAACAGTCCATAAACCCTTGAACACATTGCTATTTTGATCTTGTTTTACATTATTTATTTACTTTTTAAAATATATTCTTATTTTAATTTATAACAAATTTTTATGTAGTGCACTGCATTGCTGCCGCAAACAACAGCTTTCAAGACGTACCTTGTAAGTCCGTGATGGTAAAACATATTCTGATCCTGAATTTTTTTTTAGAGTAATGTCCCACAAGAGTCAGTTCTAAACCAGTTTTGCTTGGCCACCTGATTCATTGGCATCAAGACCGAGATTCGGTGATGTTGAGATTTGCAAATAACGGTGAGATAGAAGATATAGCTAATTCTTTGACAGACAAAGTGCTGTAAATGTGGAGTTTGCATGTCTCTGTCTGACTGCATGTGTTAATCCAGGTTCTCCAGGATGTTAAACTAAATCCCAAAGACATTGGGGTTGGTTGATTAACTAATCACAGTAAATTGCCCTTAGTATGCAGAAGGTTGGTAGATACTGGGAAGTTGATAGCAAAGTGGAGACAATGAAATTGGATGAGTATAGGATTAGTTTAAATGAATATTTTAAAGACTGGAATATAAAAGCAGAGGCGAAGGTACACGCCTCACGATTTTGGTGCACAACTGTATCTGTGATGGCCCACTTCTGCTCACCAGACCTGGGATATCTTGCAATTAAGTGCTGTCCATTTTACCTGCGTTGAGAGATCTCTGATTTTTTTGGTAGCAGTGTACATTCCACCTCAGGCTCATGTCAAAAAACCCTAGATAATCTGAGCGATGTAATCAATATGCATGAAAGAGCACACCCTGACACCTTCACCATCATTTTGGGGGATTTTACCAGGCCAGCTTGAAAAAGTTACTAAACAATTATCATCAAATCACTTGTACTCCCAGAGGTAACAACGCACTGGGCCACTGTTACGCTAAGATCAAGACTGCTTACCGTGCTATTGCATGCCCTCACTTCAGGAAGTCTGATCATCTGGCTGTACTTCTGCTCCCTGAGTATAGGCAGAGACTGAAGACTGCAGTAGTGAGGACCAAGAAGGTCTGGACAAAGGAAGCACAGGAGCGCCTATAGGACTGCTCTGAATCAGTGGACTGGATTGTATTCAGGGATTCCTCTTCAAATCTGGATGAGTTTGCCATAGTCATTACCAACTTCATTAAAACCTGTGTGATTGAGTGTGTGCCTATGAAAACTTACTGTACATCCCAAACTAAAAGCCATGGATGGTTCACTGTCTGCTGAGGGCTAGAACTGTGGCATTTAAGTCTGGTGACACAAGTCTGTACAGGAAAACCAGGTATGACTTGCAGAGAACCAAGAAACAATTCTGCCCAAGGCTGGAGGCAACATCGGATGCAGAACAACTCTGGCAGGGTTTGGAGGCCACTACTTCCCGCAAAGCATGAATGGCAGCAATGGTTCACTACCAGATAAGCTCAACACCTCCTATGCCCACGTTGAAAGGGAGACTATAACTACAGCTGTGAAGATCCCTGCTGCACCTAAAAGCCCTGTGATTTCTTTAAGACGCTCACCTGCTTTAAGGAGGGTGAACCCTCGTAAGGTGGCAGGCCCGCTGGAGTACCTGGTAAGGCTCTGAAAACTTGTGCAAACCAACTTGCAAGAGTACTCAAGGACATTTTCAACCTCTCACTGCTACACTTGGAAGTTCCCACCTGCTTCAAAAATTCAAAATACCAGTGCCTAAAAAGAGTAGTGTAAGCTGCCTTAGTGACTATCATGCAGTAGTACTCTACAATGATGAAATGCTTTGAGAAGTTGGTCATGGCCAGGATCAACTCTTGCCTCAACAAGGACCTGGACCCACTGCAATTTGCCTATTGTCACAATAGGTCAATGGCAGATGCAATCTCAATGGCTCTTCACGTGGCCTTAAGTCACCTGGACAATAAAAATACCTAAGTCAGGATGCTGGACATCGACTATAGCTCAGCATTTAACACCATCATTCCTACAATCCTGATCGATAAGCTACAGAACCTGGATCTCCGTACCACCCTCTGCAACCAGATCCTCAACTTCCTAACTGTGCAGATTGTATTAAGAACTCCTCCTCGCTGATGATCAACACTGGCGCACCTCAGAGGTGCGTGCTTAGCCCACTGCTCTACCCCCTCTATACCCATGACTGTGTAGTTATGCACAGGTCAAGTGCCATATATAAAGTTGCTGATGATACGAACATTGTTGGCAGAATCTCAGATGGAGTTGAGAGGTGCGTACAGGAGCGTGATATACTAGCTAGTTGAGAATTGTGCACTCAACATCAATAAGACCAAAGAGATGATTGTGGACTTCAGAAAGGATAGGACGAGGGATCACAAACCAATCCTCATAGAGAGATCAGAAGTGGAGAGAGTGATCATTTTCAAGTTCCTAAGTGTCAAGATCTCTGAGGATCTAACCTGGCCCCAAAATATCAATGCAGTTATAAAGGCAAAGCAACAGCTATATTTTCATTAGGAGTTTGAGGAGATTTGGTTTGTCACCTAAAACACTCGAAAACATCTACAGATGTACCGTGGAGAGCATTCTGACAGACTGCATCACTATCTGGTATGGGGGAGCTAATGCACAGGACTGAAAGAAGCTGCAGGAAGTTGTAAAATTAGTCAGCTCCAGTTTGGGTACTGGTCTCCGTAGTATCCAAGACATCTTCAAAGAGCGGTGCCCCAGAGAGGCAGCATCCTTCATTAAGGACCCCCCATTGCCCTCTTCTCATCGTTACCATCAGGAAGGAGGTACAGAAGCCTGAAGGCACACACTCAGGAACGGCTTCTTCCTCTCTGCCGTATGATTGCCAAATGGACATTGAACCCATGAACACTAACTCACTTTTTTATATATTATTTCTGTTTTTGCACTATTTTAAATTTAACTATTTAATACACATAAATGTGTGTACTGTAATTGATTTACTTATTTATTTTTTCCCGTGTTATCATGTGCTGTATTGTACTGCTGCCACTGCTTTAACAAATTTCATAAAAGATGCCAATGATATTAAACCTGATTGTGATTCTAAAAGCAATGATTTCATGCTCAGACTTTAAGACCACATTTGGATTATTGTGAGCAGTCATAGGCCCCTTATCTGAGAAAGAACATACCAGCATTATAGAGATTTAGGAAGAAAAATTCAGGCACTATAAGCTCTGTTCATTAGTACATTCCTTCAGGAAGATCAGTAGTAAACTAATCAATAAGCCAAGACTTGATCCTCAATACCTTCTTGTGCAATTGGATCCTTAATTTCCTCACTTGTAGACCCCAGTCAGTTTGGATTGGCAACAACATCTCCTCTATGATCTCCATCAGCACAGGAGCACCACAAGGCTGTGTGCTTAGCCCCTGCTCTACTCGCTTTATGCCTACGACTGCGTTGCTAAGCACAGCTCCAATACTATATTCAAGTTTGCTGATGACACCACTGTTGTGGGTCGATCAAAGGTAGTTATCAATCAGCATACAGGAGGGAGATTGAAAATTTGGCTGAGTAGTGTCATAACAATAACCTCTCACTCAACGTCAGCAGGACCGAGGAATTGATTGTAGACTTCAGGAGAGGGAAACCAGAGGTTCGTGAACCATTTCCGCTCTGAGGAGAGGGTTAGCAACTTTAAATTCCTGGGTGGTACTATTTAGAGGAGCTTCCCTGAACCCAGCACGTAAGTGTAATTGTGAAGAAAGCACGGCAACACCTCTACTTCCTTAGGAGTCTGAGAAGATTCAGCATGACATCTAAAACTTTGACAAACCTCCATAGATATGTAATGGAGAGCATATTGACTGGCTGCATCACAGTCTGGTATGGAAACACCAATGCCTTTGAATGAAAAATCCTACAAAAAGTAGTGGATTTGCCCCAATACATCACGGGTAAGTTCCACACAACATTTGAGCACATTACATGAAATGCTGTCATAGGAAAGCAGCACCCATTATGAGAGATCCTCACCATGCTCCTTTCTCACTACTATCATCAGGTAGAAGGTACAAGAGCCACAAGACTCACACCACAGGTTCAAGAACCACCAGGTTCTTGAACAAAGGAGATCACTACACTCACTTGCCCATCCATTCAGATGTTCCCACAACCAACGATCTCACTTTAAGGACTCCTTATCTTGTTATCTCATGTTCCATTATTTATTGCTGTTCATTTATATTTGCATTTGCACAGTTTATTGTCTTTTGCATTCTGGTTGATCTTTCATTGATCCTGTTATAGTTACTGTTCTATAGGTTTGCTGAGCATATGCACAGGAAAATGAATCTCAGGGCTGTGTGTGTTGACATATATGAACTTTGATAATTAAATTTACTTTGATCTTTAATATTGTCAAGAATCTATCATCAAGGAGGTTTGGTACTCTGGCTATCCATTTTTTATTCCTCTGCCTTTTGGGAGAAGACATATGAGCTTGAAAGCCCACAAGTACAGACTTAAGCTCAGCTTCCTGACCATGTTTATCAGACTTCTAAACCAATCACCTATTTCACGCCCATTTCACAGAGTTGTCTGCGACATTTTCGTTCTCAACACCTCTCTTGGTTATTCTATTATTGTCACTTTAGTGCACTATTTTGCATAGTTCAGACTGCATAACAATTTTTATAGCATACCGCTATTTTGTGCTTGTCATCATATTTATTGTTGTCATTATCATTACCACATACAGTACTTACTCCACGAGCTCCTAGGTAAAAAGAATCTCATTGCACCCTGGTGTGTATGACAATAAACAAACCTCATCTAATCTACTTGCTGTATACCCAAGAGGGATCACATTGTGGCTTTAAATCAGGTATAATTCTTTAGGGTATTGCAAGGTATGCAAAAATGTCAATGTAAAAATGCAACTGTAATATTGGAGATTTCCATTAAAATTGTGGTTCACGGATCAAGGATCAATTTTATTCACCGCATATGTTTACAGGTATTTGGATTTTGCTGTGATGTATTGACTGGACGTCCAATAAAAAACAACATTCAACAATAATAAGGAAGCAGCCTAAGATTCAGATGTATTTATTATGTGTACACCAAATCAGTGAAGTGTGTTGTTTGCATTAACAACCAACGCAACCCAAGGGCGTGCCGGGGGCAGCCCGCAAGTATCGCCACACATCCTGCTGCACCATGTTCAGCAGAACAAATCAAGCACCAACAATGCAAGCCCCCTTTCTCCCTCCCACACACACAAGCACGGCCCTCAGCCTCCAGTCCCTGGCATTAAGTTGCGGAATCATATGAAAATAAAGTTAGAAGTACAGAAATGGAATAAAATGAGAAAATAAAACATTTAAATTATAAAAGGATATGATATTTGCAACAGGAACAGACCAAAATAAATATTATTGTTTTCTAAAATGAGGAAAGAGCATTTCTTTACAGAAGGACACAACAGGTCAGACAGCATCTATGGAAAGCAAAACAGAGGTAATGCCACTGTCAAAGGTTTCTGCCTGACATGTTAACTCCTTCCCACATAAGCCTCCTGATCTGCTGAGAACATTAAGTATTTTATATTTCTATTTCAGACTTCAGCAGATTTTTAAAATTTTCTTTGCTAAGAGAATTTTTTGCACTTTCAGGTTGAGCGGAACCAATGTCAATGTCAGTATTAAGGATTAATTGGATGGATGGCTGAAGGAGAAGGATTGATGAGAGATATGTTTGGCAAATCTGATTAAGACTATCTGCTGAAGAGAAGGGTAATCATCAGTCTGTTTGTTCCAACAAGCCTAAACCCATTTAGCAATATTAAAAGTTTATATATAACTTTGAAAATCTTGAGGAATGATTTATACAGATCTTTGCTCAGTACTGGACCACCTTGCTGGAATACTTATATTGATCATAATATCTGCACGGAGGGACGTCACAGCAAATCAGCATTGATCATCAGGGACCCCACCACCCAGGATAGGCTCTCTTCTCACCCTATCACCAGGGTGCAGAAGATGCGGAAGCCTCTGGGCTCACCAGGTTCAGGAACAATTATTACCTCTCAACCATCAGGCTCTTGAACCAAAAAGAGTAATCTCACTCAACTTCACTTGCCCCATCACTGAAATGTTCCCACAACCTGTGGACTCGGTTTCAAGAACCTTTCAGCTCACGTTCTCAACGTTTACTGATTATTCATTTATTTATTTTTTTCTCAGCTCAAGCTGGTAAAACCTGAGGTCCCAGTATAGCCAAGCAAGGAACTTTCAGACTATTCTAGTGGTGTTTAGTATTGTGGCTTTCTGGAGATTTACATAAATATTACTGTGTAGCCCAAATTGTTTAATGCTATTGTGTATTGTCCTTGGGATGATATCAGTTGTAGATATTACTATCAGGACAATGACTATACTGTTCATGTTCAAAATCTTTCCATTTCCTTTTTTAATTCAGCATACTTCTGGTGTGTTTCACTTATTCTGAACATTATGTGTGTGGGGGAAAGGCTATATCTATTAAATAAGCTGTTCTTGCTTGTCTATCATGGATTGTCTATCTGTAATAACAGATTGATCATAATATAATTTGTGGTATTCCGATTCTAAAACTGGATCCTGCTAGTATTTAGAGTAAGGTATGATTTCATTTATGAGTTTGTATTTTAAAGCAAGATTTTGATAAATTATTATTTCTTTCTTTTTATATTTACATGGTTTGTTGTCTTTTGCACACTGGTTGAATGCCCAAGTTGGTTCGGTCTTTCATTGATTCTGTTATGGTTATTATTCTATTATGGGTTTATGAATCTCAGGGCTGCATATGGCGACAGAGATGTACTTTAACAATAAATTTACTTTGAACATCATAAAAATATGCTTCTTAGTAGGGGCCATTTGGCACATTCTGTCTAACACTACCCAATAAGGTCTATTTACTGAGAATGCTCTTCTGATCCATTTCCAGCTTGTTCATCTGTGTTTACAGACTCGTAGATTGAGTTCATGATAGGTTTCCTTTTCAGGGTTTAGAAACATTACCTTTGCTTTTTAGCTGGGGAGGGGTAGGGGGGAGGGTAGAAAGAAACATTCCTTTGAGGTTTGCTCTTAGCGTTTTGCTTAAAATGATGCCGAGTTCATTTACCTCTTCTTTCTCTTTGATGTACTCTGCTTCAAGCGTTTCACTGACCACTTCCTTCGGTTTCTTTGTCATGGTGATGATGATTTTACTAAAGCTTTTCAGGTCTAGAAACAGAACAGTGAATTATACAAAATAGCTGCTGTAAAGAAAACTTGCAATGTTCACATTCTTCAGCATTGCCGCAGTTTGACTCTACCTGCCAGTGGGGCCTGCTTATGCAACAAAAGTCTGTTTAGGCACTCTTCCTCAGACTCAATGTGTATCCCCAAGGAGTTCCACAGCAGCCCATCTTTCTTTACGTATCAGGAAATGTCTCGAGCATTTTACCATATCAGTGGGTGGGAGGGCCACACAACAAGCGAGAAGCATGTTGGAGGAGGGGGTGGTGATGAAGGTGGAGGCTGGGTGGTGGGGGTGGGGGGAAGCAATACCAGGAGAGCAATTCAATACCAGTCAATGCAAATAGTCCTTAGATTTTGTCTGACAGAAAAGAGGTTGGGAAGGCAGAGAGTATGGAGGAAGAAGTGTCTGAAAAAGCAGCTGCTGCTGATGAAAAGAGGAGTGAAACAAGAACGTAGCCAGTATCGCAGGGTTAGAGAAGGGGAAGAAGGCAATAAGGGTTGAGACTTGACAGGATCGGAAGACATTTGAAAGTCAGTTTGTGCAGCCTCTTCTAGCTCTACAGCCCTCCGAGATCATTGCTTTTCTCCAAATGTTGACCACTCCTTATCTCTATTCCCTGTTGTCAGCCATGCCTTGAGCTACGTCACCATAATTCCCTCTCTATTCCCTTATATCTCTCTATTTTTGTAAGGCATCCCTAAAAACCCACTTCCTTGATCCAGCTTTTTACCTCTCTTGTTTAAATCGTCAAGTAAAGCCAATAACTTGAGAATGAGGGGTTGACCTGACAGGATTGGAAGACGTTTGAAAGTCAGTTTGTGCAGCCTCTTCTAGCCTTACAGCCCTCTGAGATCACTACTTTTCTCCAAATGTGGACCACTCTTTTCACTGTGGAGTTGAATTCATTTATTATTGATTTATTTATTTATTGAGAATCAGCGTGGAATAGAAGGGCCTTGAGCCACACTGCCTAGCAATCCCCTAATTTAATCCTAGTCAAGTCATGGAACAATTTACAATGACCAACTAACCTACCGACATGGACCATGTGAGGAAACTGGAGCATCTGGAGGAAACCCACGCAGTCATGGGAAGAATGTATAATCTTCTTACAGGTAGTGGCGGGAATCAAACCTGAGTCGCTGGTACTATAAAGCATTGTACTAACCACTACGCTACCATGCCACCCCCCCATTTGTCATGTGCACAAGTACGATGAGGTACAGGTATGTTACGAAACTTTATTGAGGCAGCATCTCAGGCACATAGGTACAATCAGCACGTTTTCCATAGGTTAATACTTTTTGGTAATTATCCTGGAATTTTACAATAAGTTTTAAGCATTCTTTTGGGGAGCCACAGGTTTATGGTATTTGGCATTAACCTAGGAGAAGCAGGCAAAGACAATAGGAAGAAAATGTGTACTTGTGACTCAAATTTGTTCTGGGCATGAGTGCAATGTTGTCAAAAGTGAATCACCTGCCTGCTTCACAAGAGCTTAAAATAATTTTGATATTCACTGCTAGCAACCGTACCCAATATCTCATACTTACAAGGCTCTGCAGCAGCTGACTCGTGTGTCATCCAATAACAGAATCGCGCACAGGCAGCCCCAATTATTTCAGGGAAAGAAGCAACACTACAGGACTGCCTAAAAAGAAGAACTTTGCTCTAACTATAGTATGATCACCCAATGAGTGATGAGGTGGTAAAGACATGAATTAGGGCTTTCATACCGAAATAAAGGCAGATGATGTTTTGGAGGTAGAAAGGCACTTTCGCAGTAATGAGATTGAGCACTGTGCCAACACTCTATGGATTACTGGATTGACAAGCATTTTAAAGTTCAAAATGCCTTGTAAATTTATTGTTAAAATATTGACAGTACTGTGATATTAGCTAGGGACCCTAAGACATTTTGCACAGTACTGAGTATGTCACCATATACTACTCTGAAATTTCACTTTCTTGAGAATATTCGAGGTAGATACAAAAAAAAATAATAAAGTCAATGAAAAACTACACACCAAGGTGGACAAACAACCAATGTGCAAAAGAAAGCAAACTGCAAATAACAAAAACCAAATAATAATAATAATAATGAATAAATAAGTGATAAATAATATTGAGAAGCTGAGTTGCAGAGTCCCTAAAAGTGAGTCCATAGATTGTGGGGTTCAGTTTTGAGGTGAGTAAAGTTATCCACATTGACTCAGGAGCCTGGTGTTGAAAGGGTCGTAACCTGGTACGGTGCTCTTGAAGCTCCTTCGTATCCAGGCGTATAAGCAAAGAAGGTCTCATGTTTGATCCCTAACCTGCATCATGTTAACTGATGATGTTAGAGATGCAAAACTGTCCTCAGTGAGTCCTTAAGCGAGGGAAGAATTTGTGTACAGTGATGGAAAACTGGCGAAACCGCAGATGCTGGAACGTGAAGCGAGAGCAGAGATGATACAAGAGCTCAGCTAACACATAACGTTGACTGGTTTCTCTTTCCTCGGATGCTGCTTGACTGACCTGACTCTTCCATCATTCCCATTTTCATTTTGCGTAGGCGGCACAGTTGTGTAGCAGTTAGTGTAACACTATTATAGTGCTGTCAACCTGGGTTCGATCCTTGATGCGGTCTGTAATGGGTTTGTACGTTCTCCCCCTGAATGTGCAGGTTTCCTCCCACATTCCCAAGATGTACGGCTCAGTAAGTTAATTGGTCACATGTGTGTAATTGGAAAGGGCAGTCTTGTGGAGATGGGCCTGTTACCGAGGTGTATCTCTAAAATTAAAATTTAAAAACTAAAGTGAAACATAGGGGTGTACTACTCACTATCATCCAATGAAGCTGCTGAGAACTGCTCTGAAGTGCATTTGCCTGGAGGTTGAAACTTTTGCCTGCTGATTGAGGGCAGCACTTACACAGAAGGAAAGTGGAACAAGGAAAAACTTAGCACCTGCCAAGTTGTCAGCAGAGCGAGCACATGAATGCGGAGACAGAACACAACTCTGATTCGCTGCTATTTAAATGTCCTTGAACAAATCTGTACAATCAATCATGTTTTGAACCCCCAAGGCTGGTGCGAAATTATTCCATTTAATTGAATTCCTTAATCATTTGAAGGATTTTTCTTTAAACCATGGGAAACACTTCGGCTTAATTCAAAGATCAGTCCTAGGGTTTCCCTGAATTGTGTGTGACTCTCTGTTAATTTGATCAGAACATTTATCCAATTAAACACTGGGAGATTTTAATAAAACAATCCACGTCTACTTTAATTTATAACTGAAGGGTGCATGCCCAGAAATCTGTGTACCAGTTAGTGTGTGCAGGAATGACACAGCAATAAGGTATCAACTGTTAGTTTGGTCATTGCCACTGTCCTTCTAAGCTGTGTGGGTACACGGCCACGTAGTAATGGAAATGCTCCCGTGCACATAGCCTTTGCTGCCGCGTAGCTGGAATTTTCTTTCATATGACGTTTTCTTAAAGTGCTTTAGGATGCACACATCTGTGAAAAGAAATTAGAGGGAACGATGGCCAATGCCGTTCTTCATGAGTTTCGGTTATACCTGAGACCTTCTCAGCGCAATCAACAGGGTGTTCTATAACTACTAAAGAAATGATGCTTGACTTTAGGAAGATAAGAGTTCCCGGACTGGAGTAGCACTGCAATCTGGTTGTCTTGAGTAATGACAATAAACTTCAGTTCTATTCTATTCAGTAATCATGAGGTCATAAATTTGCTGCACCAAATTAATTTCCCAAAGCCATGTTCTGTGGAGTTTAGGAGCCAAAAGCCTGAATTGATGAAGAGGAAATCTGAGAAATTGATACTCTTCGTAAGAACATGCAGTCCTTGAGTTGCCCCTATACAATGCTTTTTAAGTTCTCTTTCAATGTTACTGGGATATTAAGGGCTTTAAGGAGACTCAGATCGACTGGATGATAGGGAAGGGTTAAATTGATCTTAAAATTAGGTTAAAAGATTGGTGCAACAGAAGGCCGAAGGGCCTGTACTGAGCTATGGGGTTCTATGTTACCTCTGAGCCTCCAATTGAAAAATCACTTTGGTGCACTAGGGATAATGACACCAGTAAGAGTTTGATGAAGTTCCTAGAGTGAATGAAAGAACCCTAAAATTGTTTCACTCTAGGAGTGAACAGCCTTATGTAACTGAATTTCCAGTCAATAGGATTTAAACAAAAGAGATTCTGCAGATGCTGGAAATCTACAGTATAACATACAAAATAAATAACAAAAATGAAATGCAGGTCAGACAGCATCAATGCAAAGGAATAAATAACTGACATTTCAGGTAAAACTCTTAAGGTTTCTTTCGGTTACTTTTTCTTGGGTTGCAATTAAACTCCTGCTGTAACGTGAATCACAGTAAAAGAAAGGTTTTTACTGCTAGTTCCAAGCTGCCTACGTCTTCTTAACTTAGAGATGACATTGAAAGACATTAGTGCTGCGAGCCTACATCTTTGTTTCTAGGCAACCACTAGGATAAGGAACTGTAAGTGATTAAAGGACACCTACGTTACAATAGCTCTGTGATCACACAAATGTTTCATTTCTTTTTTGTTTTTGTTTTTTTTTGTCTTTGTTTATTTTCTTCCACTCCATTGCTTAATTCATGAGAAATATTTCCTCAGGAGCCCGAAATTGTCCAGTGTCACTTGGGGCATCATTCTTCTTCAAAAAACTTGTACAAAAGTATTAGAAAGCTATTCCACTTGATGTATGGCCCAATTCTGTTCCCATCTGATGTCGGCAACATGTGCAGTTCTTTTGTGTTACTGCTTGCATTACCAAATAACAAAGGCAGAGTGACAAACAGAATGTGCTTTATTGAAGATAATATCTCTCCATTAAACAACAGTATCTGATACAACAATACATCAAGGTCATACTGCACGTGCGCACAGTTGTACTCACACAAGGTATACTCACACGTATTGTATATGCAGCACTGTGCAAAAGTTTTAGGCACCCTAGCTACGTACATATATATGCCTAAGAATTTTACACAGTACTGTATATTACAAAATCCTCACGCATGCTTAGAGAAACATAAGCACACAGACGTGCAAGCAAATCTACATTCTTTCAGCTCAATTTTGGTTTCATCAGACCATAGAAGCTTCTTCCAGCTGACTGAAGAGCCTCCCACATGCCCTCTGGCAAACTCTACCCAGGATTTTATGTGAGTGTTTTTCTCTTTGCCATTCTCCCATAAAGCTGTGACTGGGGAAGCACCCGGGCAACAGTTGTACGTGCTATCTCCTACCTCAGCCACTGAAGCTTGTAACTCCTCCAGAGTTGTCATAGGTCTCTTGGTGGCCTCCCTCACTAGTCCCCTTCTTGCACGTCACTCAGTTAATGAGGATGGCCCACTCTAGGCAGATTTACAGCTGTGCCATATTCTTTCCATTTCTTGATGATTGACTTAACTGTACCCCCCAAGGGATATTCAGTGACTTGGAAATTTTCTTGTATCCATCCCCTGACCTGTATTTTTCAATCACCTTTTTGTGGAAGTGCTTGGAGTGTTCTTTTGTCTTCATGCTGTAGTTTTTGCCAGGATACTGACTCACTAGCAGTTGGACATTCCAGATACAGGTGTATTTTTACTACTATCAACTGAAACAGCTTGACTGCACACTGGTCTCCTAAAACATATTTAACTAATTATGTGACTTCTAAAACCGATTGACTGCACCAGTGATGATTTAGTGTGTCATATTAAAAGTGGGGGGGGGGGTGAATACTTATGCAATCAATTATTTTGTGTTTTATGTTTGTAATTAATTTAGATCACTTTGTAGAGATCTGTTTTCATTTTGACACAAAAGAGTCTTTTTCTGTTGATCGATGTCAAAAAAACCCAAATTAAATCCATTGTGATTCAATGTTATAAAACAATAAAACATGAAAACTTCCAAGGGAGCGAATACTTTTTATAGGCACTGTATCTGTGTACTTTGATAATTAATGTACTTTGATCTTTAAAGGTTTAGCAGACAGCAATCCTTGGGAAGCCTAAGGCAATTTAGCTCCAACCTTGACCAGGATAATCTAACAATGCTTAAGAGCAAGTTAAAGATATTTCTGGAATTGATATCTCAAGGCTTCATGGTTTGGAAACACGTGGGTTATCAAGGTAGCATGAAATAGAGGTCATCCATGTTTCAAATGAATCTAAAAACAAACTTCCCTTTTATCTAAATAATCAATACTATCTCCTTTCAACTTTTTTCTTCCCTCAAATCAAATTAGTGATTAATTTATTGAACAAATTAGTGAACAAATCCAAGATCACTAAACCAGTGATCCCTGTGCTCAAGTGGATTCAAAATGGAGAAGTATCAGATCAATATTGCAAAAGAATGGATGGTGGGGTGGAGATACTTCTCTACCAAAGTAGGTGCAAGCAACGTGTTCCTTCCCTCCACCAACCAGCAGGTCACTCTTTGCCAAGGTGCAGATCCTGCTTAGCCCCCCCCCCCCCCCCCAGTCAGGGTCACATGAAGCCATGGAGCAGGTATGAGCTGCTGGGGCATATCACAAGTCCAGGTTATGTGACCACTGACACCAGGCAGACAATCTCGAAGAGATGGCTGAGGACTCTCATCTTGTAAAGACACTGCCCAGACGAAGGCAATGGCAAAGCACTTTGGTAGAAAATTTTGCCAAGCACAAGCATGGTCATGGAGCTCATGATCACCCATGTTCAATGGCACAGCACATAATGATGATGGCACCAATAAAAAATTGTATGAGGGAGAAATAATTATAGCATCCGGTACTTTGATGGTCCAAGATGGCCACGAGCTGCTACCCCTGTTGTATTATAGCTCAGATTTAGTTATTTTTTAATTGTTTTTTGTGACATAAGAACGGATTAGGAGACAGAGAGAGCAGTTAGGAGTCACATTGGGGTTTAGGAACAGGGATGTGGGGGAATTGGAGGCAAGGCTAGTGTCTAAGTCTCCGATCCATGTTTGAAGGCCAGCAGCATTGATATGGGACATCCGTGGTTGGACGTTAGAGAGTAACTGAGGACCCCCCCCCCCCCCCCAAGGTCAGTGAGTTGTTGGAGGGTCTAGAGTCGTAGTGGAGGGTCTTGAGTCCAAGTCCGCTGCAGGCTGGAGGCTGAGGACTACGACCTGTCCTGGGGTTAAAGGACTCTGTATGTGTGTGGGTGAGAGGGAGGAATGGGGCCTGTTTTGTTTGGTTGCTTGTTAGGCTTTGCGTTGTACTGCCGAGCATCGTGGGCATGCCAGAATGATTGGCAACACTTGCTGGCTACCCCCAACACACACTCAGATGTGTTGTTTGTTAACTTCACTGTATGTTTCAATGTACACATGATAAATAAACTTGAATCTGGAATCTCGATTTTGTCTGTTTTCTTTTTAAGAATTTGTAGAACACTTTAGTCCAACATCCTGTCCTGGCAGCAATCTGCTTTTATAACTGAAATGTTTGGATTATACAGAGTCTGGGCCACACGTTACCAATTCAGCTTAACCCCAACATTGAACTTAAAGCTGACCTAACGCTGGTTCCATTCAAAGAAAAGTGTTTGGCAAACCTTTATTATTTTGGGCAGTCGTATGTCAATTTCCTTACTGATCTTCCAAAGCATTGCTAAGGGTGAGTTGCAAAATATGGTATAATTGAGATATAGATATGAACGTTCAGAGGAGAAAAAACAGATTTACAACTTGGGGAGATGCTTACAGGGACAGTGAAGTCATTGTTAACGGTCTCAGGGTTAGTGCTCAGATAACCATCTTCTCAAAGTAACCAAGGGTAACACATACAAGATGCTGCAGGAACTCAATAGGTCAGGCACCATCTATGGGGAGGAATAAACAGTTAACATTTCGGCCCAAGACCCTTCACTGGACTTTATTCCTCTCCGTAGAAAAAAATGGAAAAAATTCCCAAGAATGAAAAAAACACACAAAAACTGGTGGAGACAGCGTAATCATCACAGGGAAATCTCTCCCCACCACAGAGCAGGTCAACGAGGAGCTCTGCCACATAAACAAAACCAGTATCCACGAGTAAGAAACCCCATCATCCAGGCCATGCTGTCTTCTACCGTCCTGTCATCGAAAGGAATTTCAAGGCATTATGGGTCTAATTCCCTTCGCGTGTCTGATACAATGGAAAGAAAGAGCAAGTTATCTGAAGTTTTAGAAGAGAAGCTGTTCCTGCCTCAAGCTAGCCCAAGGCTGAAGAGTAAGACTGCTCACACCCTAATCTCGCTGAGTATTACCATCTCCCAAGCCAACGACCTTGCAGAGAAATCGACAAACTTAGAATAAGTGTGTGCACTCTTCAGCTGGCAGTTGGGGAGTCTCCATGGTAAAGGGCTTTCCCAGCGATCATCTGGGTTTATGCTCGCAATTAGCCATCAGCTGAGCATGCTGTTCCAACGTCCTTCTGACTATGATACAATGCACATAATGTGACACTTTGGCCAGAGGGTGGGGAATCCATGGAAATTCATTGCCACAGCTGGCTGTGGAGGCCAAGTCATTGGGTTTATTTAAAGCTTAGGTTGATAGGTTCTTGATTAATAAAGACATCAGAAGTTATGGGGAGAAGGCAGGAGAATGGGTTTGAAAGGGATAATACATCAGCCATGATTGAGTGGCAGAGCTGACTTGATGGACCCAATGGCCTATGTCTAATGGTCTTATGGTAAAGTCTCCAACAGAATGGAGAAAAAAAAAGTTAAAACAGATTAACTGGAATCAAAGCAGATTTGACTTTGCTCTGCTGTCGAGTAAATACTATAGGCAAACACAAGGAAATCTGCAGATGCTGGAAAATCAAGCAACACAC
Organism: Hypanus sabinus; assembly: GCF_030144855.1. Taxonomy (NCBI): domain Eukaryota; kingdom Metazoa; phylum Chordata; class Chondrichthyes; order Myliobatiformes; family Dasyatidae; genus Hypanus; species Hypanus sabinus. The sequence goes on along the minus strand of NC_082720.1, from coordinate 68,760,742 downwards.
ACAAAATGCTAGTGGAATGCTGCAGGCCAGGCAGCATCTATAGGGAGAATTGCTGTCAGGACGAAGGGTCTCAGACCACATCCACAGCGCTTCTCCCTATAGATGCTGCTTGGCCTGCTGCGTTCCAACAGCGTTTTGTGCATGTTGAGTAAATACTATGTTCACAATAGAGAAGTATCAGCTTGTTTTGTATAAACATGTTTACAACGACAACTGCGGCCATGGTGTGTAAACAGAATGGTGGTCGGAGGCGGGCGAGTTCATAAATTATGATATATCCACTTTGGCTCCAAGATCTTTTCCCGTGAGTAACCCAACTTTTCCAGCACTGGATGGAGCATTTGTACTCCTGGTGCCTGGATACAGGAATCAGTTTTCACCACAAAGCTGACAGGCAGGTCCTACTCCCCGTGATACAAAGTACAAATGACAAACTACAAAAGTTCAAAGTAAATTTATTAACAAAGTTTACATTTGGTACTGTGCAAAAGTCTTAGGCACATATATATAGCTGGTAATATACAGTATATAGTACTGTAGTAATTTTATGAATGGCACTGTACTGCTGCTGCTAAAAAAAATCATGACACATGTGAGTGATGATAAACCTGATTCTGATACGGGACTCTATTGAGGACTGAGAGTGGGAAGGGGGCAGGGAGAGGGGAATCATGGTTGGGAAAGGGGAAGGGAGAGGGGAGGGAGCGGGAAGCACGAGAGAGACACTCTGTAATGATCAATAAACCAAATGTTTTGAATCAAATGACCTTGCCTGGAGTCTCAGGGCTGGGTGTGATGCACCCACACTTTCCCCTGCCTTTGGCAATCCTTCTCTGCCACCTGTCTGACAGCAACCCCTCCCACGGCACTCCAGCCTCGCCATTCCCAACATCCTTTGCTCCTGCCAATTTACAAACTCGCTCCGCGCTCCATGTTGACAAAGATAGTACTGTAAAAACGCCTTGGGTGACCTCTCTCTATATACGTGCCTCAGACTTTTGCACAGTACTGTACATCTTCTTTCAACATTTAAGATTTGGACAGTGGGTACTCATTCCACCCAGGCGGTCAGTTTCTATTGATGGTCTCTATTCGGGTGGTGTACAGGTCATAGCAAATATTGTAGCACATGATATTCAATACCCTAGTCACACTTTATTAGCTTGTTAAGCCCCTTTGTCAGGGAATTGAGGACTGAAAAGGCTAGCCTGCAAAGAACTATATCTGAACTCTATATGTATTCAAATTCCTATCCCTTAAGAATATTAAGATTAATGTTACTCTCTGAGAAGTGCCTTGGCTGCATTCGACAACTGGGTATCTGTGGCAGCCTTAATTCCTTATCAGAAATGTGACCTTTCCTTCCTGTGAGGAAGACTGGTTGGAACTGGTTTTCGCTGCTTTGACCTTTATGGTTATTAAGAAAAGGAAGAGCTGGAAGAGGTTCCTGTCTTTCGTTTTTACTTTACAGGCAGTCAAAAACATACTTACCAGTAATGCTGCAGTTTTGCCATGTAATGATCACAGTAGCATTGAATGCGTACGCTTGAAAAGTAGGCTGTGCATTGCAAGCCCTACTCCTTCATTACAAATAACATCTTCGCCCCTTATTCCCTTTCCCAAATACTCCCGATGGTAATCAGGGGAAAAAATGAGTGATTATTTAACCCTTTGACTTTTTCTTCCTGATGGCAACGACTTATAGTGTCAAGTTAAATGCGGCAAAGAAACCAATCAATCAATATTGTTTGGTGCTTCACCCCATTTAAGCTGCTCCCTATTTTATTTCATAAAACCATAAGGCTATGAACATAAGAGCAGAATTAAGTCAGTTAGCCCATCGAGTCCGCTCCGCCAGTCCATCAAGGCTAATTTATTGTCCCTCTGAACCCCATTCCCCTGCTTTCTCCCTGTAACCTTTGACAAACAACCTTACTAATCAAGAACTTAACAACCACTACATTAAATATACCTAATGACTTGTCTTCGCAGCCATCTGTGGCAAAGAATTGCACAGATTCACCAGCCTCTGGCTGAAGAAATTCCTCCTTTTCTAAAGGGATGTCCCTCTATTCTGGGTCTGTGCCCTCTGGTGCTAGACTCCCTCACTGTAGGAAACATCCTCTCCATGTTCACTCTCTCCATGCCTTTCAACATTTGATAGGTTTCATTGAGATCCCCCCTCATCCTTATAAATTCCAGCGAGTACAGGCCCAGAGACGTCAAACACGACTCATGCATTAACTCTTTCATTCCCAGAATCATTCTTATGGATCTCCTCTGGTCTCGTGTTCTTTTTTTTGCTGACAAAGTTCATAAAGTATTGTTTCAAAGCCATCATTCACTCTCAGCTGCCTCATCCAGGTAACCAGTGTTCATTTACAGATTTCAGCATTGAACACGAGAAGGCTTTTCATGATTAAGTAAATACAGAGCTGAATGATTTCCTGGCTACATTTAAGTTGTTCTTTCAAAGACCTTTTCAGCTGTTTAGAATTGTCTCAGAGACATTTAAATTTTGAAGAAATACCTTTCAAACTTCAAAATATAAATTTAAAAAATGAAAACATTACTGCATATTATCTAGGAGGCCATTCAGCCCATCAAATCTATGCAAGCTCATAGAACAATTCCTTTTCCCTATTTAATTTGTCCTGTGGCCTCAGAAGTTACCTCACATGAGGGGCAGTTTATGTTAACTTACACTCAGTGGTCACTTCCGTATTAGATACAGAAGATACCTAATAAAGTGGCCATTATGGCTTTCTGCTGTTGTAGCCCATCCACTTCAAGGTTCGACGTATTGTGCATTCAGAGATGTTCTTCTGCACGCCACTGTTGTAAGACCTAGTTATTTGAGTTCCTGTTACCTTCCAGTCAGCTTGAACTGGTCTAGCCATTCTGCTTTGACCTCCATTATTAAAAGGTGCTTTCACCCACAAAACTTCTGCTCTTTGTTTTTTTTTTGGCTTTTCACACCTTTCTCTGCAAACTCTAGAGACTGTTCTCCATGAAAACCCCAGGAGATCAGCAGTTTCTGAGACACACAATCCACCCCATCTGGTGCCAGCAATCATTCTGCAGTCAAAATGGCTTAAATCTCATTTCTTCCCATTGTATTGTTTGGGCTGAATGACATCTGAACCTCTTGACCATGTCTGCATGCTTTCATGCATTGAGTAGCCGTCACATGATTGGCTGATTGGATATTTGCATTAGCAAGCAGGTGTACAGGTGTACCCAATAAAATGGCAGCTGAGTGTATAACCTGCTTGCCTTTGAGAGGCAGGGGGAAGCTGGTGCGCCCAGAGAAAGCATGCTTGAACCAAGGGAGAGGGTGTAAAGTCCACAAACAGCACAGGATCCTAGAGCTGAACCCAAAGTCATTGGATCTGTGAGACAGCAGTTCCATTAATTGTCCAACAAAGGAAAAAATATAAGTTGGCTTCAGATTTTACTTAAAGTTGAAGAGTAAAGCTGCTGATATCCTAAATTCACTGGGATGTGTATCCCACTATCTACCAAGTCAGTGTCCTTGCACACAGAAAACTGCAGACCAAGGATATTTTACTTGTGAAATGTGTTGGCAAAAGGAGACGTAGTGAGCAGCATTGATACATTAAAGGGAATCACATGAATGGTTGTTAATAAGGATTGGAAAGATATGTTGCATGAGTTTTATTGAATAAAATAGGAAGCAACTTAAGTATTTAACTGCTGTAAACTCATTGAAAGTATTTATGTTAAATAATATTGGAATAAAATTTATCTTCACTTGTCTTTTTGATGCCAGTTTAAGTGAATGAGGTTGTCTGGGGGAAGGGGTTGTCAGTAATGTCTACCTAACTCCTCAATTTAGCATTGGTGAGCACCATTCCCAGGGCCAGAGTGAATGCAGCAGCAGGGACTGAGGTCAGATGCCGATGAGGAATTCAGAAAGACAATAACCTGGAAATCTCTTGTCAATAGTTCTTTTTGGGTACACCTGCGAGAGTTGAGCACATTTCAACCCAGCAACATCTACTGGTTCACGAGGTGACCAAATCTTTTTTCCCTCTTCAGAAAATAACCAACTGTTGCAAGAAGTATACCTCTGCCAGTAACTTTACCAATATAGCACTGTACCAGTAAAAATAGATGAAATAACCTGGCCTTTTACATTCTTCATGCACAGTTCCTTTTCATTATCTTTCTTCACTATTTCGGATCGGGGAACTGCTCTGTTAGATGCTGTTGTACAATCTTCCCCAACTTTCTATTCCTCCCTCCATCCACAGCTCTTAATTGTTCCATTCAAACAAAATATATAGTATAGAAACACACCATGAGTCCCACAAAATCATTTCCCTTGGCTCTCCATCCAATTCCCCTTTGAAAGCACTGCTCACCAGGGTTTAAATTTCAGATCAGAACTACTGTCTGTATAAAATAATCCTTCCTCCCATCCCTTCCCACCTTGTAATCTTTTTGCCTTCTTTTAACCTAAACCTAGCCCTTGATCTACAGTATTTCCCCATTCTAAACCACTCACAATATTAAAATACTATAAATCCTCCTTTCACCCTTCATTGGTCCCAAAAGAACAACCTTAACCTGTTCACTATAAACTTACAGCTAAGAACTGTTGCCTTGAACCATTCTAGTTAATCTTTTTCTAAGAAAAATTGCGAAGAAGTAATTTTATGACTGCCCTAGACAGGCAAGGGCAAGTCAGTCCCATTCTCCAAAAAGCGGATGTTTGAGAAATCATTTGAGTTAAAGAACAAACAGAATAATCAGGCGAAGCATGGATTATTACTCAAGGCTCACAGTAAGTACACATAGTAAAGGTGGCAAGAAATAAGTGATTAAAGTGTTCAGTTTTGCATGGCTTTACATTGTGAGATGAAATTGAGGTTAAACAGTGTATGAACATGCATGTCTGTATGTGTTTGGTGTGTGTAAATGTGTATGTATGTACAAATGTATGTATGTGTACATGAGTATGTGTGCACACATGTGTGCATATGTACATGAGTGTGTGCATGCATGTGTGTGTGTGTGTGTGTTCTTGTGCCTAATTCTGTTTTGCTTGCATTTATATTTACACTTGTATGTGTTTAACTCTTCACTTGCTTGTGGGATTTTATGTGTGCTTATATAAATAAAAAATATGTTATAAATAACAGATTATGTGTATGGTTGTGTGTGTGTATATGTTGATATTTGTGTACTAATGTATACACGATTATGAGTGTGCAAATGTTCATATATATCTGATTCACTCATGTGAATACTTTTGTGTCTGTTTACATCCAGAAATACTACTCATTTATGTGTGTTCAGATCACTTTCTGAGTGATATGTGATTTGCATGCACATATGAAATGGCTGACGACTGTCTGTGTTTGACTCCCCAAGTGTTTGCTTCTCAGTATTTGTGTGCATATGCCTGGGTTGACTACATTCACTTTAGTGTATTGATAACGGTATATGTCATATTTTTGCATACAGATGATTGCACTCAAGGGGAAGGCAGAAAAGAAATACATTTTTTTAGAACAGCAAGAACTGTTCCAAACAGTAAGAATGCCAGGGTCAGAATGGGAAAACAAGACAATAGAAGCACAGTAGATTTAATTCTATCAGCAGTTATCTTAATTACAACTTTTTTAGAATCAAGCCGAAACCTTCTTACTCTAGCAGAGAATATGACTTAACTTTGGCTCTGCTCATAAATACATTAATAAACTGACCTAAACAAGAGCGTTCTTGACAGGATGTTTTGTACAAGATTGAACACAAGTAACAGATTGAAAATGTTTCCTAAAGTTTTTCTAGTACCAAATTAAGAGTATCATCAGCAAAGCAAGATTAGCTGAGACGAAGCCACATAACCCTGAAAACTCTTTGTCTGTCAGCAAGACAATAACTGATTCTTAAGGATGAAAGTTCATTTATCAGCTTTATTTGTCATATACTTTTACATGTATTCGAAATTCACAGTGTTGTATTGGTCAGGGCACGGCATGGAACAATAAGCAGCAAAATTCAAAAATTATTCATAATAAAGAATTATAACCACAGTAGCATAGTGGTTAGCACAACACTTTACAGTACTAGTGACCTGGGTTCAATTCCTGACACTGCTTGTAAGGAGTTTATACGTTCACTCCATGAGCACGTTTGGGTTCCCTTCGGGTGCTCTGATTTCCTCCCACAGTCCTACCAATCAGTAGGATAATTGGTCCTTGTAAATTGTCCTGTGTTTAGGCTAGGATTAAATCAGGAGATTGATGCGGTGCAGCTTGAATGGCCTAATCTGTGTTGTAACTCAATAATTAGTTAATTAATTAATTAGGTTAGCGGTTAAGGTATGAACATAAAATAATAAGTACATAAATACCAGTGTGTGTTTACAATGCAAACAGCATTATAAACTGTGATTTAAAGTGTTTACCGTACCTGCAGTGATGGGTGGTACTAATTTGAGGGGGAGGGGGGAGCTAACTAGATAGATTGAGCAGATTAACTGTCTGTGAAAGAATTAAAGGTTTTGTGTTCATTGCACTTTTTGCCTGATTTCTATTCCTTCTAAATCTCAAAAAATATAGTTCCTTCAAAAAACATACTCAAAAGATGAGGATCAGGCTTCTGGAGTTGAGAATTCCAGGGATCAGCATTCAAAAGTTCAAAGTAAATTTATTATCCAAGTACATATATGTCAACGTATACAACGCTGAGATTTATTTTCGTGTGGGCATACCCAGTAAATCCAATAAGCACAATAGAATCAACGAAAGACCGTATTTAACCATTCAGACAAACAATGTGCAGATACAAAAGAAAAAATTATAATAAGAAATAAATAAACAATCAATAAATATTGAGAACACAAGATAAAGATTCCTTGAAAGTGAGTCCATATGTTGTGGGAACATTTCAGTGAGGGAGTGAGTGAAATTGAATGAAGTTATCCCCAGTGGTTCAAGAACCTGATGGTTGAGGGATTATAACTGTTCCTGAATTTAGTGCTGTGGGTTCTGAGGCTCCTGTACTTTTTTTTCTGATGGCAACAGCGAGAAGAGAGCATGACTTTGGTGGTGAGGGTTCTTGATGATGGATGTTGCTTTCTTGCGCAATGCTCTATGTAGATATGCTCAATGGTGGGGAGGATTTTACCATGTCTGTCTGGGTCATATCCACTACATTTTGTAGGATTTCCCGGTGTTTCCATACTAGGCTGTGATACAGCTTGTCAATATACTCTCCACCACACATCTATAGAAGTTTGTCAAAGTTTTGCATGTCATGCTGAATCTTCGCAAACTTTTACGGAAGTAGAGCTGCAGCTGTGCTTTCTTCGTAATTGTACTTACAGTATGTGCTGGACCTAAATTGGATCCTCTGAAGTGATAATGCTGAGGAATTTAAAGTTGTTGATCCTCTCCACCTCGGATTCCCCTGATGAAGTCTAGCTAACAGACCTTCAGCTTACTCCTCCTGAAGTCAACAATCCGCTCCTTGGTCATGCTGATATTGGGTGAGAGATTTCCAGCCTTCTAAAGAAAGACATTCTCCTTGCCTCAGTGCCAACTTGCTCTTTGAGACCATATCCCCCTGGTCTGCATTCTCTAACCTGGGGAAAGAGCCTCTCTGCACTGACCCAATCAACTCCTCTCAAAATCTTAAGTTTCAATGGTCTCTCCTGTACTTCAGAACTACAGAGAGACTGTGAAGATTATGCTCAGTTTCTCCTCAATGGAATGTCCCCACCCCCACTAAAAAAAGACACCAGTGCATTGAATCCACACTACACTGACTCCAAAGGAAGAATTTGCATCATTCAGATGCAGACAAAAATTGCACATGATTTTCTAATGCAGCCAACTACAACCACAGCAAAACTTCCTTATTCTTTGACTAAACCCCAAGTAAATATAATAACTGATGTTTCTATAAAGCTATCATTTGTCATGGCTTATCAGAGATTTCCTTTCATTACTCAGCCTCTCTCTTCTGTCCTATCAGACAAACCAATTCTTGGAAAGCCATGCCAATTTGCTTAATATTGACATTTCAGTTCCATTTGACTGTGTGAACAGTCACTTTGGTGAAAGCAGAAATGTTTAAGAGTCAAGTCTGTCACTGTTCAAAGTGCAAGGCAGCCTGCTGGCTTTATGAGCAGATACATGAATGACAGCTGAACCTGGGAGAAGCATAATTACTTCCTTTGGTGGAGTTTTGTGAAGGACACTGAGAAAATAGGCCCAAGGCTCAGACTTTTAACATTTTATAGGCCACAGACTGGCATAAATAATTATTAGGAGAGGTGATGGCTTTGCTAAATTAGTAATAGGAAACAGAGCCTTTCAACTGATCAAAAAATTATACTCAAGCTCACAAAAGAAAACTATATATTGTATTTTATAAAATGGCCTATGCAAAGTGCAAACAGTCGACATCATTTACTCAAGCCTAGAAAAAATGCTCAGTGTAATTTAAAGAGCAAACCAGCAGCATGGTGATTAAAGTCATTAAGGATTTGAGCAGCAGAGATCTGACATGCAGATCTGACATTTTATAACAAGTTATCTTGTGTCACCAGAGCACTAGAAGCTCTAGAAACTCCAAGTTTGGGAAAAACTGCATTTTTAGGTAGCATTTTCCTAACTTTGGAATATCTTTACTAACTTTATCTCACGACATACTTTCAAAGAGTAAATAAGGTATGGGAACACCATTGTAATCTGTATTCAACTGCTCCAGGGATATCAGGTTAAGCATTAGTAAAGCACAGGGTCTGGTATAGCTGTGGAGCTCCCTGGTTCTCCGTTGTCACCAATGAGTGATGGCTGATTGGATGAGCTACTGGAAATTTTGGTTTGGTTTATTCTTATTGTCACATGTATCATGATACAGTGTCTTGCAAACTGTTTATACAGATCACATCATTACACATTGCATTGAACTAGAACAGGGGACCCCCAACCTGGGGTCCATGTAGCCTTGCTTAATGGTATTGGCATAACAAAGGTTGGGAACCCCTGTTCTAGAATATGTTAAAGTATTAACAATACAGATTAAAGTGTAAAAGCTACCAAAAAATGTGCTGTGCAGGTAAACGATGAAATGATAGATGAGGTCGAGTTGATCTTATCATAAAGAGGTCCTTCCAAGAATCTGATAACAGTGGGATAGAAGCTGTTCTTGAAACTGGTAGTACGTGCTTTCAGCTCTTTTATCTTCTGCCCAATGGGAAAAGGCTTATGGTTAGAAGAAGATTAGCTTTATTTGTCACGAGTACATCTCAACATACAGTGAAATGTGTCGTTTGTGAAAACAACCATCACAGCCTTGGGATGTCCTGAGGCAGCCTGCAAATGTCACCATTCTTCCAGCACCAACTTAGCATACCAACAACTCACTAACCCTAACCCTAACCCATACATCTTTGGACTGTGGGAGGAAACCAGAGAACCTGGCGGAAACTCACGTAGTCACAGGGAGAAAATACAAACTCTTTAAAGCCAGCAGTGGGAATTAAACCCAACCCTTACAGCTGGTTCGGTAAAGCATTATGCTACCATTCCACCTGGGAGAATGCCTGGAGCGGGTGGCCTACTTTTCCAAGGCAGCAAGAGGTATAGTCAGAGTCCATAGAGGGAAGGATGATTCTGGAGATGTGCTGAGCTCCATCTTCCATTCTACAATTTCTTGCTAGTCATATGCAGGGCAGTTTCCAAACCGAGCTCTTCATGGTGCATATTGATGAGAGTTAACAGGGACATGCTGAATTTCTTTAGCCTCCTGAGGAAGTAGAGACATTGGTGAGTTTCCTTAGCCATGACATCAATGCGACTGGACCAGAGTTGGCTATTAGTGATACTCACACCTCGTAAACTGACGCTCTCAACTTCGACAATGCTGATGCAGACAGGAGCATGTAGACCAACCCCACCCCGAGGTCAATGACCATTGTGGGACAGTCCCCAGTGAAGAGATTCATTGAAGGAGCAGGATTAGAGTAAGTAGAGAAAAAAAGAAAATCCATATGAGGACTGCTAATGGCTATCACTTCCCTCACCGTGAGGACATTTACATTTAGCAGCAATAAAATGGTTTGAAAGCTCTTCTCCTTGCTACCAGAGCATTTCTTCCTATTTTCCAGAGAGATTTTTATTCTATACTTTATTAAAAGATTTCAGAATCCTCAGATATTGTTTGACTTTAGACAGTTTGAATCTAGAAAAGAGCTACATTGGATAAGGTTAGTGATTTTGTTTCCAGTGAAAACTTATGCTAGGATGGCATTGTGTATGAACACATCAATGGAGCCACTGCAGAAATTCAGCCAAGACTACTAGAAGGAAAGTTTCAGAGAATAATAATAATTTGTGAAACAATTTACGAACATGTCTAAAGATGGATAGATAGATATTCTATTGATCCCAAAGGATATTACAGTGTCACTGTAGCATTACAAGAGTACAGGTATAAATATTAGAACAGAAGTAGAAAGATTAAAAAATAAATTACCACAAACAGTCTAACAGAACGGGGCCATCATTTCTCTGGCTAAGGGTTGACTCATTATAGAGTCTAGTAGCTGAGGGTAAGCATGACCTCATATAGCACTCTTTGGAGCAGGACAGTTGTCTTAGTCTATTACTGAAAGTGTTTCTCTGTTCAGCCAAGGTGGCATGCAGAGGGTGAGAAACATTGTCCAGAATTGACAAGATTTTCCGCAGGGTCCTTTGTTCTATCACAGTCTCCAGTGTGTCCAGTTTGACTCCTACAAAAGAGCCATCCTTCCAATCAGTTTATTGAGCCTGTTGGCATCACCCGTGCTGATGGCCATTGTTCCAGCACACCACTGCATAGAAGATTGTACTGGCAACAACAGACTGGTAGAACATGTGAAGGAGAGGCCTGCACACTCCAAAGGACCTCAGTCCCCTCAGGAAGTAGAGGTGACTCTGGCCCTTCTTGTACACAGCCTCTGAGTTGGTGCTCCACTCGTCTGTCATTCATGTGCACCCCCAGGTACTTGTAGGTCCTATCAATGTCCTCACCATCGATAGTAACAGGGAGCAGTACAGGCTTAGTCTTCCTAAGGTCTATGACCATCCCCTTTGTCTTACTAATGTCGAATTGATGATTCAGCTTGCACCATTTCACAAAGTCCTCCACTAGGACCCTGTATTCGTCCTCCCGTCTTCCCTTCATACATCCAACTATGGCTGAGTCATGAAAGAATTTCTGCAGATCACATGACTTAGTGTGGTATCTAAAGTCTGAGGTGTACAGGGTGAACAGGAAGCGAGCCAATACAGTCCCCTGTGGGGCCCCAGTGCAGCTTATAGCCATGTCTGACACACGGCTCTGAAGCTGCTCAAATTGTGGTCTGCCAGTCATGTAGTCCATTATCCAGGAAAGAATGGAAGTGCCAATCTGCATTGAATGGAGCTTTTCCCCAGCAATGAGGGCTGCATGATACTGAAGGCACTCGAGAAATCCAAAAGCATGATGCTCACAGTGCTGCCCTGCTTTTCTAAATGGGCATGGGATTTCACTCAGCAAGTAGATGACAACTCCAGTGCGCTCCTGGTAGACAAACTGCAGGGGATTGAGGGCTGATCAGGGGTCGGAGATGAGCCAGGACCATCCTCTCTAGGGTCGGTCTTCATGCTGTGTGAGTCCAAGGCCACTGGAAGGTTGTCATTCAAGACTTTCAGCTGGCCCTTCTTGGGTACCGAGACCAGGCACAATGTTTTCCACACAGTCGGGACCCTTTCCAGGCTGCAACTCGGATTGAAAATGTGCTGGAGAACTCCACACAGCTGCTCAGCATGCTCCTCCAGGACCTTGGGGCTCACAGCATCCGGACCCAATGCTTTGTCATGTCTGAGTTTCCCAGAGCCCTTCTCACCTGCTCAGTACTGAGGGTGAGTTCGTGATGACTAGGGAGTTGGTGGAAGGTGGGGGCTGGGTGAGGTGAAGATTGGAACGAAGACAGTTGGTATATGGAGGTGTGGATGGTAGGTTCAGGGCAAGGCGGGGATGTAGACAGTGGTAGTCTGTGCTGTTTGTCCACGTGTTGAATTGGAGGGGGGGAAGAGGGAGGAGGGAAGGCTTTGGTGCTGAGGGAGTATTGGGTGCCTCTACACCTGGACTGGTATGCTGAGGGAGATGTGAACAGGAGGACAATTTTCAAATCAATTGAGGAATTGGTTTAACCCATTAGCCCATTCTCGGCTGCATTCTGAGGCTCTACAGCTAGGCTGATTGGGCAAGTGATGTTCTTCACGCCTCTCCACACTTCCCGTGTGCTACTCTGCCCCAAGCTTGCTCTCCAGTGTTGGGCAGAAGAGTTTCACTGGATCATCATAAATTGCCATTAAATATTGTCCAACTGATTAAAACGCAAACATTTAACTTATGGACTCACTTTCAAGAATTTTTATTGCTTATTTATTTATTGATTGATTGATTGATTTGCTTGTTTGTTTGTTTATTTATTGTTATTTAAATTTTTTTCTCTCTGTATTTGCACGGTTTGTTGCCTTTTGTTGGTCTATCTCGATTGGAGGTTACTCATTTATTCTATTGTAATTCTTTGCATTTACAGTGAACACCTGCAAGAAAATCGATCTCAGGGTAGTACATGATGACATTTACGTACTTAGATAAAATTTACTTTGAACTTTGAACTTTTTTGAACTAACATAATAAATACACAACATAAAATCTGAATTCCTGTTTAGCTAGGGTGGGGATTAAAGTATATTGACTGACAGAGTTTAGTGGACTTTGAAAGTAAACATAGCACAGAGTACAGCACAGTATGGGCCATTCGGCCCACAGCGTTGTGGTGACCCCTTTAACTCCTGCAAGATCAATCTAATCCTTTCCTCCCACATAGTCCTCCATTTTTCTTTCATCCATGTGCCTATCCAAGTGTTTCTTAAATGTCCCTAATGTATCTGCCTAAAGTGAGGAAGTGATTTGTATTTAAGCACCACCTTTCATTACTTCAGGATCTTAGAGTCACTCAAGCATTTTTAGAGGGAAGATATTCTTGCAGTAAAATGCAGCAGCCATTTTGCAGCTGAATTATACTAATTTAGAAAAGAGCATCTTGCTCTTAAAATTGTACCCCCAGTTGTGAATATTTCCTACATGTTATATGTATTAATAAGGAGGCCATGATATTGATCTAATAAACTAAAGCGAGTTCATACCTTACTGGAGCCATGTGGCATCAAATTCAATAAATAGGGTATGGAAGTGGAAAGAACTGAGAACTTGGCAATGTTGGCTAAAGAAAAGGTAAAAATGGTACACGAATACTTACAGTATTCTGCTGGCCTCAGCTGCCATGATCATTGTCTTGATCAAAAACATTGCTGTGCATAATAATGCAGCATGTTCTTATGTCTACCTGGAGGAATTATAAAGTCATACTATACCAACACAGGCCCCTCAGCCCATTAAATCCATGCTGACCACCCTGATCCCTTTATTTTCTCCACATTCCCAACAACTCTCCCAAAATTCGTCCATTTTCCTATACACTAGAGACAATTAACAAACTTTCCTACATTTTCTTCAGGAAGTGGAAGGAGACCAGAGTACTGGAAGATGTATGATGGTCTCAGAAGCAGAACGTGCAAACTTCATGCAGACTGACCCAGAGGTCAGTCTTGAGCCCATGTTACTGGAGTTGTAAGCTCTATCAACTGTGCCACTGTTCCACTCTGCTAAAACCACACAAGATGTTGCCAGGACTTGAGGACTGAGTCACAGAGGAAGGTTGAATAGGTTCAAAGATTCAAAGGTTTATTTATTATCAAAGCAGGTATCCATATACAGATAGCCATGAAACAATGAAAGAACATAAAAGTCATTCAGAGAGAAACATCAAACTTCTCCCCCCCCAACAAAAAAATAATGGCACCCCAATCAACAACCCCAAAAACCACCCTCCCCTGCACAAAACAGAACAGGAACATCGACCCCCAAAAAACAACCTTTCCACCACACAAAAAACTAACAGAACACAACACAACATCAACCCCCAAACTCTCTCCCCTCACACAACAAAATGGAAGAGGAACAGGTGAGGAAAAAAAACACAGAATATAAAAACCGTAAGCCTGAAAAAGTTCACAATCCATAAACGCAGATCCATGATACCATCCTTCGATATCACCAACATTCATCGAAAGAAAGGGACACTACACAAGGCAGAGATCTACCCACCTGCCACAACGGGCCACACAGCGACAGGCCACTCACGGACACATTCTCCAGCAGCAATCAAAAGGAAGGCAGCCAGTGATGAAACTCTCTCCCTCGCCTTCCACATTCGCCTCGATATCTCAGACTTCCTTGACGGTTTAATCAGAGATTAATGGGCGTTCTAAACAGAACAATGGAATCAAACAACAACACACACAAAATGCTGGTAGAACACAGCAGGCTAGGCAGCATCTATAAGGAGAAGCACTGTCGACGTTTCGGGCCGAGACCCTTCATCAGGACTAACCGAAAGGAAAGATAGTAAGAGATTTGAAAGTAGAGGGGGGAGGGGGAAATGTGAAATGATAGGAGAAGACCACAGGGGGTGGGGTGCAGCTAAGAGCTGGAAAGGTGATTGGCGAAAGTGATAGCTGGAGAAGGGAAAGGATCATGGGACGGGAGGCCTCAGGAGAAAGAAAGTGGGGGGGGGGAAGCACCAGAGGGAGATGGAGAACAGGCAAACAACTAAATATGTCAGGAATGGGGTAAGAAGGGGAGGAGGGGCATTAATGGAAGTTAGAGAAGTCAATGTTCATGCCATCAGGTTGGAGACTACCCAGCCGGCGTATAAGGTGTTGTTCCTCTAACCTGAGTTTTGATTCATTTTGACAATAGAGGAGGTCATGGATAGACATATCAGAATGGGAATGGGATGAGGAACTAAAATGTGTGGCCACTGGGAGATCCTGCTTTTTCTGGTGGACCGAGTGCAGATGTTCCACAAAACGGTCTCCCAGTCTGCATCGTGTCTCACCAATATATAAAAGGCCACACCGGGAGCACCGGACGCGGTATACCACACCAGCCGACTCACAGGTGAAGTGTCGCCTCACCTGGAAGGACTGTCTGGGGCCCTGAATGGTGGTGAGGGAGGAAGTGTAAGGGCAGGTGTAGCACTTGTTCTGTTTACAAGGATAAGTGCCAGGAGGGAGATCGGTGGGAAGGGATGGGGAGACGAGTGGACAAGGGAGTCGCGTAGGGACCGATCCCTGCGTAAAGCAGAAAGGGGGTAGGGAAAAATGTGTTTGGTAGTGGGATACCGTTGGAGGTGACGGAAGTTACGGAGAATTATATGTTGGACCTGGAGGCTGGTGGGGTGGTAAGTAAGAACAAGGGGAACCCTATCCCGAGTGGGATGGTGGGTAGATGGGGTGAGGGCAGATGTGCGGGAAATGGGAGAGATGCGTTTGAGAGCAGAGTTAATGGTGGACGAAGGGAAGCCCCTTTGTTTAAAAAAGGAAGACATCTCCTTTGTCCTGGAATGAAATCCTCATCTTGAGAGCAGATGCGGCAGAGATGGAGGAATTGTGAGAAGGGGATAGCCTTTTTGCAAGAGACAGGGTGGGAAGAGGAATAGTCCAGGTAGCTGTGAGAGTCTGTAGGTTTATAGTAGATATCAGTAGATAGGCCGTCTCCAGAGATGGAGACAGAAAGATCAAGAAAGGGGAGGGATGTGTCAGAAAAGGACCAGGTAAATTTGAGGGCAGGGTGAAAGTTGGAGGCAAAGTTAATGAAGTCGACGAGCTCAGCATGCATGCAAGAGGCAGTGCCAAATCAATCGTCGATGCGAAGGAAAAGAGGGAGATGGATACCGCTATAGCCTTGGAACATGGACTGTTCCACAAAGCCAACAAAAAGGCAGGCATAACTGGGACCCATACGGGTGCCCATGGCTACACCCTTGGTTTGGAGGAAGTGGGTGGAGCCAAAGGAGAAATTATTGTGAGTAAGAACTAATTCCGCTAGACGGAGGGAACAAACATCGGGTTGTGCCCTATCTCATCGTTTCTTTACATCGGGGCATTCCAAGTGCACGCTCACTTCTCGGAATCTTTTTGGAGACAGCGAAGTGCTGAATCACACAACCGACCTCCAAACTGTAAACCGAAGGCTCTTACAGTCCCAGAAACACAGTAAAGGTGAAAAACAGATGTAAATGAAGAAAAATATGCATTTTCCTGAGCAATCTGGAAGATGTCAACCAAGGGAGTGTTGTACGCTGGCACTATCTTGACTGGTTAGGATTTTATTTGCTGGAGTTTAGGAGAATGGGGGTAAATTTGACAGAGGGACAGTATACAAAATTATGAGGGTATAGTTAGGGTAAGTGCAAGCGGGCATTCTCCACTGAGGTTGGGGTCATGGGTTAAGGGTAAAAGGTGAAATGTTTAAGGGAAACTACAGGGGGAACTTCACTTGGGGGTAGTGAGAATGTGGAATGAACTTCCTTCGGAAGAGGTGGATGCAGGTTTGGTTTAAAAGAAATTTGGATAAGTAAATGGATGGGAAGGGGTTGGAAGGGTAACAGCTTGCCATGGACTGGATGGTCTGAAGGCATGTTTCTATGCTGTGATTCTAAGGCTCTATAAACTTGTAACTCAAGTACGACTGCCCATAAGATGACAATTTAATTGTGACTGGCCCTTTAACATCATCACTGGTTAAAGTGGAAAAGCACTTTATTCTTGAACAACAGTCCCAGAATGAAAAAAAAAACTGAATCAACTAAAAGTAAATGGCATATTTTAAAATGAATTTCCAGGCTGTGAAATAAACCATATTTCATATTGTTCAATATCTGCGTTACCTCTTGTGGTCACCTTTTCCACACATGCCTCAAAGGACTGAACAGTTTCGATGATTTTCCTTTCATATACTTTAGTAACTAGGGACTGGTGCCTTGCTCTTTGAAATACCTCCAAAATTTGAACGTTTCCCACATGTTATAAGCATTAGTGCAGAGGCCATAGATTTGTCCTAGGAAACCAGCAGCAGTGAGATCAAACCTCACAAGCACTATGTAGAATTGTATTCAGTAAAGGGGCTTCCAAGGTGGAAGTGACCATAAAATTTGACAGATTGATGTGAAAGTCTAATGTCCTTCAGGGTATGAAGGCTACTAACCCACCTGGTGTGAGGTTTTAAGCTCTGTGGTTGAGGATAATGCTCAGTGAGGAGATTTTAAAATGGGTAAATATTGCCTATGTCATGAGAACTGACTTAAAGTAATTTTGAATCTTAATCTTCAGTTTAATTATTTCAGATAATATTTATATTAATATAATATTTCAGATAATTAATTAATTATTTATTGTTCCTTGCTCTGTTGCTCTTTGACTGAGTCAAAGCAGATTCAGTTCTACTAAAACTCTGAGATATTTGAAAATGTCCACCTGGCATGAGTCTGACAGCTCTTTCATTGCCTCCTTGTATTTTCTGCTAAATTAATGTCTGTGTTTGATATGTCACCTAAGACTCTCTCACATTTCCACAGATGTACTGTGGAGAGTTTTCTGACTGGTTGCATTACTCTCTGCTACGAAGGGACCACGGTACAGGATCAGGAAAAGCCGCAGGAAGTTGCAAGCTCAGCCAGCTTCAGCACGGGTGCTAACTTCCCCCAGCACCCAGGACATCTTCAAATGGCAATGACTCAAAAAGGCAGCATCCATTAATAACGGCCCCCATCACCCAGGACATGCTCTCTTCACATTGCTACCATCAAGCAGGAGGTACAGGAGCCTGAAAACACACGTTCAACATCTCAGGAGCAGCTTCTTCCCTTCCATCATCAGATTTCTGAATAGACAATGAACCCATGTACACTTCCTCAGTATTTTAATTTCATTTTTGTTCTCTTTTTACACTATTTATTTCATTAATTTTAATATAGATGTTCCTTATTGTAATTTATAGATTCTTATTATTGTTTATTGCAATGTGCTACTGCCGCAAGACAACAAATTTCACGGCATACACAAGTGATATTCAACCTGACTCCTATTCTGATTCTGTGTTTAATTTCATCTCCTACGTTTTTGTTCATTTATCTTGCTCCACTTGCAGTAGCTAGGACCAACTTCGACCCTTCCTGTTTGTTACTGCTTGCAAATTTGCATCATATTCTGAACCCTGTTCATGAATGAAAATTGGAAACAGTAGGAAACTCAACAATAATTCCTTTAGTACCTCAATTAACAGCATACCATCCCTGCCCCCCCACCGATACCATGAGTCTTCTAACTAGTCCCTGCTGTTCCCTACCCTTCAGTGCTTGACTTTACCATGAATCTTTATCATAAAGCTTAAATTGTAGTTGCTTGCATAGAATCTGGTCAAATGCTTTCCGGATGTCAAGGCAACATTGAGTTGTACACTTTTCCATGCTTAAAGTATTTGTCTGGAATTCCTGCCTGCTACTTTATCTCTATTTAAAGTTATGCCACTGTCACTATTTGCCTGTGTGCATAAAGCTAAATATTGGGCAATGTGTGAATGCACCTCTGTTTTCGTACACTTCCTTCCATTCTGTATTGACTCTTGCAGAAGTACAGACAGGCTTCTGCGATCTCAATCTAACGAGAAGAAACCACACAGTTAATTTGACCTCTTAATAGTGACAGAATCAAAGTCATAGGACCTTTACCTTACTGAGCTCATGCCTCCTATTAAGCATCAATCTTACACTAATTTAATTTAATTTTCCCGACAACCCACCCGTACAGATACGACCATTCACCTATGCGCATCAGGCAATTTAGAGTGGCCAGCTATCAGCTCACACCTTATTGGGGTGGGCGTGGAAACCTGTGTCAGGGAGTCTGTGTGAACTCAAGCAGGGGTCATCAGAACTGTAAGGTCACAACTGTGCCATTTCACTGCCAAAACGTCGGATGTCGAAGCCAGGCTCTACTTCTTCCAAAGTCCGCTATTTGAAAGAGGAATTAGGTGAGGTGTGCTTATGGAACAAATACAAAAAAAAAGCTACAAAGCATTCTGTCTAGATGCATAACAGCTTGGTGTGGCAACTGCACTTCAGGAAACTGCAGAGAGTTGTGGACACAGCTCAGCACATCTCAGGGACCAGCCTCTCCACTCTGTCTATACTTCACTGCCTCAATCACAGCCTCAGCATAAACAAAAACCCCACCACCCAGGACAATCTCTCTTCCAGTAAAAGATACAAAAATCTGAAAGCACGTAACACCAGGTTCAAGGACGTCTTCCTTCCCACTGTTATCAGGCCCTTGAATGAACCTTTTGTACAATAAGGTGGACTTTTGGTCTCGCAATTTACTGTGTTAAGATCTTGTACTTTATCGTTCCCCTGCACTACATTTTTTCAGTAGCTTTTGCACTTCACTCTGCATTGCTGTTATTTTACCTTATTCTAGTTCAATTTACTGTGTAATGACTTGATCTGTATTAACAGTATGCAAGAGAACATTTTCACTGTATCTTGGCACATGTGACAGTAATAAACCAATTCCAATACCAATACCAAATACGGAAGGAGGTTTAGAAATGCTATGGAGCGAA
Source organism: Hypanus sabinus (assembly GCF_030144855.1). Taxonomy (NCBI): domain Eukaryota; kingdom Metazoa; phylum Chordata; class Chondrichthyes; order Myliobatiformes; family Dasyatidae; genus Hypanus; species Hypanus sabinus. The sequence goes on along the minus strand of NC_082720.1, from coordinate 68,741,140 downwards.
CAATAAAGAATTGGGATTAGGTATCTATAGGTATATCCATCACTGGCAGCATAAAAGAAATTGAAGTGCTAATAGTGTGACGAAGGACAGTAAGTAAATGAAAGCAACATTATCTCTCTGCTCGACTCCAGAACCTTTCAACCATCAGGATCCTGAACGATAACTTAACTCACTTCAATTCCAAACTGACTCCACAACCCCTATAGACTAACTTCCCAGGACTCTACAATCCATGATCCCAATATTAGCTATTTATTTTTATAAATGTATTTGCCTTAGTCATCCTCTTTTGCACATTGATTGTCAGTCTTTGTTATGTATCATCATCATCATGCGCCATGTTGTACGACGTAGCCGATCATGTGACCATGATGGTTCTTGGCAAATTTACCACAGAAGCGGTTTGCCATTGCCTTCTTCTGGGCAGTGTCTTTACAAGACTGGTGAACCCAGCCATTATCAATACTCTTCAGAGATTATCTGCCTGGCGTCAGTGGTTGCACAAGCAGGACTTGTGATATGTACCAGATGCTCACACGACTGTCCATGACCTGCTCCCAGGGCTTCACATCACCCTGCTCAGGGGGGGGCTAAACAGGTGCTACATCTTGCCCAAGGGTGACCTGCAGGCTAGCGGAGGGAAGGAGAACCTCACACCTCCTTTGGTAGAACATGTATCTCCACCCCATGTGTTATTTATAGTTTCTCATCAGTTCGACTGTATTTCTTTATTTTCCAGTAAATGCCCACAAGAAAATGAACTTAAAAGCAGTATATAGTGATATATGTGTACTTTGATAATAAACTTACTTTGAAAGTTAAACTTAGCAACCTCATTTGGACATATTCACCAATTTCTTGCTACTGGCTTAAAATTCTGTTTAGCAACACAGCAGACGTACCCTCGCCACATGGACGGCCTTGGTTCAACAGCAGCGTCAATGCTCCCTCTCAAAAAGCAACGAGGACTGGGCAATAACGAACAGCGACACCCGAGTCCCCAGAGTGACTATAACAAACCTAGCAAGCCTTGTACTGAGGCCTGGGACTGGGAAAGCGTCGGCCAGAACACTGTGTTCCGGACAGTAAGTAGTTAAAAATGTGAAATGATAAGCCGGGGGAAGAAGGCGATGTGGCAAGAATGTGTGCGATGCTCCCATCCTGCTGAATGAAACTGGAGCAGTGAATATTATAGCTCCCCTTCACTTTGGAGAGGAAAAGCATTAGACCCAATCTGGATCCAGCTATGACAGGTCTAATGCCTGGGGTGAGATTTTATTACGAGGTTGTGTAAACACGGCAGACTCAATGCCCCAGTGGATGGTTGTTATGATTTCCTAAATGTATTGTTCCATCCACAGTAGTGAAAAGGGTCTGAAGTTCAAAGACAATCACTTGTCAGTCATTCAGGAGCGAGCCCTTTCTCTCAGGCATCTTGCTCCACGTTTACAGTCACTCTATGGCTGATTTGCTGTTCCCCTTTTACCGTCTGACTGCTTTAGCAAGCACAGAGAGAGGACTGCGTTACCCCTCGAGCTCTACGTTGGCACTTCGGTCCTGACGAAAGTGAGAAGGGCACATTCCATTCAGTTCCACCTCAATCTCAGGCTCCACAAAGGCCAAGCACGGCTTTACTTGAGAAGAACACGGCCAGCCGGGAACTGCAGCCGGAAAATCAGGCACATGGCGTTCGGAGAAATAGTAAAAGAGTATTTTAAATGGAGAACTAATTAACGCTGCTACACAGGTAGATAATCATGCACAGAACTGAATATGCCTGGGACCCTTCATTTTTGTGGTTTATATTCTATCTGGTTGTTTTGCACAAATTGTTTATTTTTTGCGCGTGGTGGGAGGGGTTTGATACTTTTCTTTGAACGGGTTTCCATGGTTTTCTTTGTTTCATGGCTGTCTGTGGGAAGACAATTCTCGGGGTTGTATACTGCATACATTGATAATAAATGTACTTTGAATTTGTTCATTTTCACTTCAATGGAACGCCCTGCCAGGGGTGGTGGTAGAGTGAGATATGTTAGGGATATTTAAGAGACTCTTAAATAGACACATGGATGATAGAAAAATGAAGGTTATGTAGGAGAAAAGCGTTAGCTAGATTTTAGAGTAGGTTTAAGGGTTGGCACAACATAGTTGTCAAAGGGCTTGTACAGTGCTGTAAGGTTTTATGTTTTCTTTCAGCTGGGCAGAAAGATGAATGGATTGTTAATCTGGGGAAATAAATGATAGGACTAGGAAAAGTTGGTAATACTTATTTAATTCCCACTCTGGAGTGTACCTTCAACACATGAAGGGCAAAGGAATTTAGACTTCAGAATCAGATTCATTATCTCTGATTGGTTGTAAAATTTGAATTTTACAGCAACAATACAACAAAATACATAAAATTACTATAGGTTGCAATAAGAAATATAAATGTACATAATAAATATATTATGCAAAAAGAGAGCAAAATAATGAAATAGTGCTTATGTGGGTGGTGGGGTGGAGATACATTTCTACCAAAGGAGGTGTAAGATGCTCCTTCCCTCCGTTAGCCTGCAGGTCACCCTTGGGCAAGGTGCAGAACCTGCTTAACCGCCCCCCCCCCCCCCCGATCAGGGTCATGTGAAGCCATGGGAGCAAGTGGTGGATGCTCGCGTGAGCAGCTCGTGGGGTATATCACAAATCCTAGTTATGCGACCACTGACTCCAGGCAGATAATCTCTGAAGAGGCCCAGAAGAAGTCAATGGCAAACCGCTTCCAAGAACATTCCCGGTCATGAAAAGGCGATGATCACTCATGACACGTAACGAACAAACGTATGAGAAGCGTTTGCTGGCGCTGGGCCTACACTCGCTGGAGTTTTGAAGAATGAAAGGGGATCTCATTGAAATCTACTGAATATTGAAAGGCATAGATGGAGAGGAAGTTTTCTCTAGAGGAGACTCTTAAGAGTACGGGGCACAGCCTCAGAATACAAAAATGAACAGAGATGAGGAGGGATTTCTTAGGATAGGGTGGTGAATCTCTGCCATTCATCACAGACAGCTGTGGAGGGGAAGTCTTTGGGTATACTTAAAACAGAAGTTCATAAGTTCTTGATTAGCAAGGGCATCAAAGATTCTGATCAAATGGCGGAGGGGTATCGATGGGCTGAATGGCCTATTCAGCTCCTTTTTCTTATGATCATAAGACCTTAAGACATAGGAGATTTAGGCCACGATCCATTGTCTGCTCCATCATTCTGTCATGGCTGATTTATTATCTCTCTCAACCCCATTCTCCAGCCTTCTCCCCATAAACTTTGACTGGTCAAGAAACTAATAATGGTCTCATGGAAACATGTACTATCACCACGAGAACTTTCAAACTCCATACGTAGACACCAAAGGTCAGAACTGAACTCGGGTCATTAGACCTATGAATTATTAGCTCTGCTAGCTGCACCACCACACTACGCCTATGTACGTGTTAAGTCACTAAATTGTTAAGGCATGGAAAAGGGCTTGGCCTTTCAAGCCTGTACTGGTTCTCTGCAGGAGCATACTCGTTAATTCCACCTCCTTCTCAGCCCTGCAATTCACCTTCTAGATATCTTTTCATCCAATCTCTAAAGCGTGGGTTCCCAACCTGGAGTCCTAGGTTGACGGTAAGGGCCCATGGCATAAAAAAGGTGGGGAACCCTAATCTAAGGAGTGTAAGAACGGTTCATCGATCAGTGCACTGTGTGCCAGCATTTTCACTATTGATGTTGGCATTGGTATATTATTGTCACGTGTGCCAAGATATAATGAAAAACTTGTCTTGCATGTTATTCATACAGATCAGATCATTACACAGTACAACATACACAAAATATTGTTGGTGTCAGTCCAGACTCTGGGCATTGAGGAGTCTGATGGCTTGGGGGAAGAAATCGTTCTTGCTGATGAGACCCACCACGGTTGTGTCATCGGCTAACTTGATGATGTGGTTCGAGCTGTGTCTTGCAGCACGGTCGTGGGTCAGCAGAGTGAACAGCAGTGGACTGAGCACACAGCCCTGGGGGGCCCTCGTGCTCTGTTGTGATGGTGTTGGAGATGCTGCTCCCGATCCAGACTGATTGAGATCTTCCAGTCAGGAAGTCTAGGATCCAGTTGTAGAGGGGGGTGTTCAGGCCCAGTAGGCTCAGCTTTCCAATCAGTTTCTGTGGAATGATTGTGTTGAATGCTGAACTGAAGTCTATGAACAGCATTCAAATGTATGTGTCTTTTTTGTCCAGGTGGGTTAGGGCCAGGTGGAGGGTGATGACAATGGCATCATCTGTTGAATGGTTGGGACAGTACACGAACTGCAGGTGGTCCAGTGAAGGGGGCAGCAGGGTCTTGATGTGCCTCAAGACCCAGTGCAAGACATGAAAAATACGAGAAGTTACAAATTAAATAAATAATGCTATTGATGGCAAGTTTGAGATTTATCAATCTTGCCTTCTTTCCCCATAGTCCACATTTCTTTCTTGGAGAGATATTTCAAATATTTTTCACTCTCCAGCTTAAGTACCTTCAATGCCTTTACCCTCACACGTTTCTGTGGTGGAGAATTCAAGAGAGACATGCTCATCTATGAGAAGAAATGCTCTCCTCATCTCTCTCTCTTAAATGACCAACTCTTCATTTTGAAACTATTTTCCCTAATTCTAGATATCAAACAAATGGTAAAAATGCTCCTAGCATCCAACCCATCAAGCTATCACAGAATATACTGTTTTTAGAATTCCTCTAAACTGCAATATGTCCAAATGACTCAACCTCCCTTCAAGTGTTACTTCCTCCTCCCAACAAACTTATTGCATTGTCTCCAATGCAGCTATGCACATCCATAAATTTAAATCATTAAACTTAAATCTGAAGCCAAAATATGATAGCTATATGAATACCCAAAGAATGGAAGGATGTGAATGTGTTGGCAAAAATTATTAGATCAGTTAATGCTTAATTTCTAGTGTATTAGTTCAGCACAATGTTGTAGGCTGAAGGTCCTGATATGGTGCCGTGTTGCTCTATGTTCTAACAGAGTTGTAGACAGTACTCCAAGCACAGTTGTACCAGCATCTTATAAAGTTTCATCGACTTCCCTATTTTCAGACTCCACATCCCTTGTAATTAGCGTAACACACACAAAATACTGATGGAACACAGCAGGCCAGGCAGCATCTATAAGGAGAAGCACTGTCGACGTTTCGGGCCGAGACCCTTCGTCAGGACTAACGAATCTGCATCTGCAGATTGCCTCATGTTTGCCCTTGTAATTACTGCCAGCTTTCCATGAGCCTTCCCTGATTGCTTACGGTTCCTGAATGACTGCGCTTTCAGCTGAGCATGTTGGAGCCTCACTCTACATAAGTAACTTGTTTTCCTTTCCAGGTAACCACACATTTTCCCACATTATATTCCATCTGCCAGCCTTCTTGACTATTCACTTAATTAATCTATATCCGTTCATAGCTTCTTTGGGTCCTCCTCACTAGAACACAGAACATAGAACAGTACAGCACAGGATGGGCCCTTCAGCCCATAATGTTATGCTCACCTTTTACCCTACCAAAACAATATTCTAACCCGTCCCTCCTACATAGTCCTTAATCCTCTACTTTTTCTTTCAAATGTCCCTAATGTATCTGTGTCTGACACCACCCCCAGTAGTGTATTCCAGACACTTCCCACACTCTGTGTAAAAAACGCCTGCCTCTGACATCTCCCCTAAACCTTCCTCCACTCACCTTACAAAGAAGTCCTCTGGTATTAGCTGGGAGAAAAAGAAAAGCGACAAAATATAATCTTAAAACATCCAAAGTATAAACAGCAGAATTTCTTACCATAATGGACACAATAAACTAGATCAAGTTTCATATCCATCTAGTTGTTTCTTGATCACCGTTACCAATACCAACTTCCTAATTTCAGACTTATTTAATTGAATTTAAATTCACTAGTTACCATGTTGTGATTTTTTGAATTTTTCTCTAGGTCATAAGCCCCTCTGCCCAGATATTAATAACTCACCCACAACCCATAATTTGTCAAAACTCCACAACACTACTTAGCTGACTTTTTTCCTACTTTGATCAGCATTTTAACTACCAACAGTAAGAATCAGATGCATTTGATCCTGCTCTCAGTCGTTCCTTCTACTGACAGAAGTCATAGTAGATTACAAAAGAGATTTCACCCATTGTGCACTTTTAAATTTCAGCTTGCATTGAACAAAAAAAGCTTAAACTGAGCAAAGAAAATGTTAATTTTTGAAATGAAAAGTAAGATTTGGTCACCATTCATTAAATAAAATGCACAGTCAAATAAACTTTCCGACAATGAATTTTGATTTGCAGGTATTTTTAATCAAAATCAAAAGAGGTAGAAGGTTAAAGATTGGATAAAAGACAAATTGAGGACAAAAATAATTATAGCTCAGTTTGGTTTAGCATACCTTTATCACCTAGTATAAGCGTACACAATGTCAAGAATGTTGTTAAAATGCCCTCAACCTCTGTAAACCATAAAGTAGCTTATTTAGTTACCATAAACTAGAGGCCATTTTTACAAACATACTGCTCAAACATAACGTTTAAAATTCTGAAACTCTGCATGGTGTTTTATTCTGAAACAGTTTCTTTTGCACCTTATCCCTACAGTTTCACAAAACCCAGGTAAAATAACAAATAAAATCAGCTTGTCCCTTAACAGCCCATAAACGATGGAAAGTATGAAGGACTTGTCTTTACGGTGGTTTGTTTAGTCGGAGACAAAAAGTTTTTAAGTGTGGCTAGTGGCAAGGGACGGTTCACGTCTATTCCCTTAATAACTTAAGGGGAAGAAATTTGCTGACCTGAACTGTTTCTCCCATGTTTTATTGTATTTTCGCACCCTAACTCATTTGGAGTACTTAACCAACAACTATAATTAAATTGTAATGCACAGCAAAATTAAATTTTGCAACTTTTTTCACCAGCTACCATATATTTCTAAGAGATTCACAAGACAATTAAGATAACTCCATTAGATTCCCATCAGCCTATTGCTTTATTCAAAATAACCTCCATGTTTCTGTAGCAATTGAAAATGACTTGGCAGCTGGACTGTGCATTTGACAGGCAAAGCTGCCATTCCTTTTTTTCCCTGGCTCCAGTCTGGCTCCATCCTGCTGGTTAATAGAGGACAGAGACTACTAACTGCTTCCTAAATACCATCAGTGCACACTGTAAATTTCCACTCCCCTAGGCCTTCCTGAATCCTGTCCTTAACCCTCAGTTGCAATCTGCCCTGCCCTGTATCCCAATGTCTGACCAATGCCTCAAAGGTCATGCGACATCTATCCCCCATGCCTTCTTGCATTAGATCCAGCAGACAGTTCCGCCAGTTTCATCAGGAGCAATTTCCCAAGTCATAAAATATCACTGAATCCCTCAATCCTGTCACTGCTGTTACTAGTAGGAATAGGAAGGCTCCTCTCTCATAAGCTCCTGCTAACAGCTATTACTCCTTCATACAGGAAAATATCACTTTAGTCCTGTTGAAGGGTCTCGGCCCGATACATCAACTATTTATTCTTCTCCATAGATATTGCCTGAGTCCAGCATTTTATCTGTGTTGCTCTGGGTTTCCAGCATCTGCAGAATCTCTTGTGAAAAGATCACTTTCGTATGTTTCTTCAGCGATGCAATTAATGTAAAGCAAGTTCCTCCCCACGCCAACTTGGCACGTCAGGCGGCAATCTTGTCATTTTGTTACTGTCTGTCTGTTTTATGAGGCAGTTATCAAGCCTCATAACTTGCTAGCTTGATAGTCAACCCATCATGAGTAGAACTCATGGAAGGAGCCGACTGGATCTAAGCCCAGGATCTCTCGCTCCGAAGTCTGGTGTGGATGCCACTACACGACCCACTGGAACAGGCAACGCAGTTAGTGAAAATTTCCTAAATACACTGATAACTACAAACATCACTTCGGTGACTGGCATGGTGAACCACCACTCCCAATTGCATGCATCTTGGAAGTTCCAACTTCCCTTCAAAATCAAAGTTTATTGTCATATGCATGAGTACATGTCTAACAGGTCAATGATAATCTCACTTGCAGCAGTGGTCAGCGGCATACTGCATCATATAAGCAGCATTCATAAGAAAAATATAAATTAAATACAGTCTTTACAGGAACACATTTAGAATGGAAAAAATAGCCATTTTAGTACAAAGTAATCAAAGTGGTGATAGTCACAAACAAGAGAAAATCTACAGATTCAAGCAAAATGATGGGGGATCTCAGCAGGCCAGACAGCATCAGTGGAAAAGAGAACATTCGATGTTTCAAGCCGAGACTCTTCATTAGGTTTCTGCTCTCCCACCTTATTTACAATTGAATTCCATTCCAGTTCTTACTTAGTGAGACTGTTTTCTTTGTATAAAATTCTTGTCCTCTAGTCTTAGAACGGAAACCTGATTGGATGAGGACTAGCCAATCAGGAGGGACGGACTACGGGGGGCATAAATACTACCGGACTAGACATGCCCAGGCATCATTGCTGATGAAGATGACAGAGTTTTTCATCGAACTGTCAGTTATAATCGATACCTGTACCCGGCTGGCAGACCGAGAAGAGTTTATTCTAGTAAGCAGGCTGTGCAAGTTGCTGTTCTTGAACTTAATGGTGTGGGACTTCAGGCTTCCATACCTCTTGTCCAGTAGTAGCGGCAAGAAAATGGCATGGCCTGGATAGTGAGGGTCTTGAGCAGCTCTTCCTGTAGGTACTGCTGATGGTGGCGACGGGCATGCCCTCGAGACATTGGGCACTGTCCGCTACTCTCTGCAGTTTCTTACATTCTTGCACATTTGAATTGCTGCACCAGACCATGATACAGCCAGTCAGACACTTCAAACAGTACATCCATAGGTTTGCAAGAGTGTTTGGTGACATCTTGATCTCCCAAGAAAGTAAGCATGCCTACACACTTTCCTTGTGTTTGCACCCTTGAGTACAGCACAGGGCAGACCATCTGATTTGTTCACAGCTAGGATTTTAAAGTTGCTGACTCTCCAGCACTCAGCCCACTCAACCAGCATCACCCTCCTTCATCTTTCTGAAGTCAATAATCAGCTGTTTAGCTTTGCTGATGCCGAGTGAGTTTTTGTTGTAGCATCTCTCAGTCAGATGTCCTATCTCGCCCCAGTAAGATAACTTGTATCATCAGTGATTTGTCCAACAAAGGCCCTTGGTTCAGCACAAGAGATTCTACTGATGTAGGAAATCTTGAGCAATGTACAAATTGCCAAGTTCGTATATGACATTGGAGCTATGCTGGCCAATGCAGTAATGTGTGTAAGAAGAATAGAAAAGGGGGCTAAGTACGAAGCCTTGAGATATACCTGTGTTGATGGACAGCAAGGGGGAGATGTTTTTCCCAGTCCTCACTGACTGAGGTCTGACAATGAAGAAGTCGAGGGTCCAGTTGCAGATGGAGGTACAGAGGTCCATGTCTTGAAGCTTGAAGATAAGTTTTGATGGGATGATTGTGTTGAATGCTGACCTGTAGTTGATGAACTGTGCCCTGATGTACACACTCCAGATGGTTAAGAGCAGGATGAAGAGTCAGAGATAATGTACCTGTTGTGACATTGGTAAATTGGAGTGGATCCAAGTCAGAAATTGATTCACGACATAACCAACATCCTGGGGCACTTCTACAGTTGATGTAAGCACTTCCTGACAGTAATCATTGATGCAGGTCATCATACTTCTCTTGGGCGAAAGTACAATAGATGTCTTTTTAAAACACTAGGTTGAATACTCCAGCCAGTTAGTCTATATAGAGCTTTAGCACTGGACCAGGTATGCTGTCTGAACCAGATGTCTTTTAGCCCTTTGAAAGAGACTGAGATGACAGGGTCATCCGGAGAAGTGGGGGCTTGTGCATCAATGTCATAATTCTCCCTGTCAAAGTGTACCTATAAAGCATTGAGCTCATCTGGGGCAGAGGAATTGATGCCCTTTATGCGATGTGATCTCACCTAGTAGGAAGTTACATTGCACAAGCTCTGCCACAGCTGTCAAGTGTCCATCTGTGATTCCAGTTTAGTCTGAAATTTCCTCTCTGTACTTGCAATGGCCTTCCAGAATTCACAGCTGGACTTCCTGAATGACTCGGGATTTCCAGCCCTGAACACCACAGATCTAGCCCTCAGCAGATTATGAATCTCTTGGTTCATCCACAGTTTCTGGTTGGGGAAGATCCAGAAAGTTTTTGTGAATACACACTCATCCACACATGTCCTCAAGAAGCCAAATAATGGAATAATCTATGAATGCATCCCAATAACTAATGGAACTAAAAGCCTTACAATCATAATGATGTTTTCTTGACCCCAAAACGCATTATTGAAAAATAAGCTCTTTTTAAACAGTTATCACTATCATAATTTATACAGATGCTGCATAATCAGAATGGTACATCCCCCACAAAGAGCAATAGTACATTTGGGACTGTATAATCAGTTTTAAAGATGTTAGTTGAGGCATAAATGTTGACCATGACTTTGGGAGAACTCATCAGCTTAGGAAATAGTCCTGTGCAAGTGTTTTATGCCCACTCCAGAATGCAGCCCAGGCTGTGGTCGAACAAATGTCAGTATATCCAGTTAATTCATCATTCCCTCAGGACAGCACTGACATATCAGCATACGCTTTGTCCTGGTTCTATGCTATAATTTCGAGCGTTCATTTGTCCTCCCATGAAAGTGTACCCTACTTAGACATCAAACATGAAATAAATCTTTACGCCTACATAAGAACTAAAAGAACATATTAGAGGCATAGAGCACCACAGCACAGAAACATGCCCCTTGTCCCACCTAGTCCACGCCGACATGCTATTCTGCCTAGTCCCATCAACCCGCAACCGCACCATAGCCATCCACATCCCTCCCGTCCATGCACTTATCGAAACCCATAATCAATCAAACCCACATCCGCCACTTCTGCTGGTGGTTCATTCCACACTTGCACCACCCTCTGAGTGAAGACATTCCTCTTAAATCATGTTTCCCAAGCAGAGTTCCACAGCTAATGGTAGGGGCTCCATGCCATAAAAAAGATTGGGATCCTCTGCCTTAAATATTTCATCTTTCACCCTTAATGTATGATCTCTAGTTCTAGTCTCACCCAACCTTAATGGCCTGCTTTCATCTAACCTATCTATGTACCCCTCCTAATTTTGTACGCCTAGAGATAAGGTACTGCCATCTTTGCATATTCAGCTCAGCATTGTTGGATTAGGGTGTAGAATTGCTATTTTCTTTGTATTTTTTTTCTTGTAGTTTAACTTTTCTCTGCTTGCTTGTATTTTTATATTATCACTTATATACATATAATTTTCTAACAATAACAGTACAGTTGCTTCTGTGTTTTTCTAGAAGCTTCTTCGTTTTCAGTAGCAGATGTTTCACCACTTGAATCTGGCTATTTTATAGGTTAATTGTTATCATTGGGATTTTGTTTTCTCTAGTCTGAGTATGAGGTGAGCGCAACGGCTTTTTCCATTGTCCTTTCTTTGTTCTCTTGGCTCCTCCATCTTTATTCTTGTAACGCTCAATTAAATTTGGGGCCATGGTAGCATAGCGGTTTCCGTGACATTATTAGAGGCCATTCTTTAAGGAGTCTCTGTACGTCCTCTCCATGGAATATGTGGGTTTTCTCTGGGTCCTCCAGTTTCCTCCTGCAGACCGAAGACATACCGGATAGGTTAATTAGTCATTGTAAAACATCCCGTGAATAGGTTAAGGTTAATCAAGGTTGTGGATTTTTCGGGGCAGCATGGCTTGAAGGGCCAGAGTGGTCTGCTCCGTGCTGTATCACTAAGTAACATTACTAGCAAAAAGTTTTATGTCTTATTCTTCACCTTGGTAGAGCCTTTGGATCTTCAACTGGATCCTAAACTTCTTGACTGGGAGACCTCAGTCAGTCCGGATCGGGAGCAGCATCTCCAACACCATCACACTGAGCACGGGGGCCCCCCCAGGACTGTGTGCTCAGTCCACTTCTGTTCACTCTGCTGACCCACGACTGTGCTGCAACATACAGCTTGAACCACATCATCAAGTTCGCCGATGACAAGACCGTAGTGGGTCTCATCAGCAAGAACGATGAGTCAGCATACTGAGAGGAGGTGCAGCGGCTAATGGACTGGTGCAGAGCCAACAACCTGTCTCTGAATGTGAACAAAACAAAAGAGATGGTTGTTGACTTCAGGAGAGCACGGAGCGACCACTCCCTGCTGAACGTCGACGGCTCCTCGGTAGAAATCGTTAAGAGCACCGAATTTCTTGGTGTTCACCTGGCGGAGAATCTCACCTGGTCCCTCAACACCTGCTTCATAACAAAGAAAGCCCAGCAACGTCTCTACTTTCTGTTAAGGCTGAGGAAAGTCCATCTCCCACCTCCCATCCTCATCACATTCTACAGGGGTTGTATTGAGAGCATCCTGAGCAGCTGCATCACTGCCTGGTTTGGAAATTGCACCATCTCGGATCCCAAGATCCTGCAGTAGATAGTGAGGTCAGCTGAGAAGATCATCAGGGTCTCCCTTCCCGCCATTATGGACATTTACACTATACGCCGCATCTGCAAAGGAAACAGCATTATGAAGGACTCCATGCACCCCTCATACAATCTCTTCTCCCTCCTGCCGTCTGGGAAAAGGCACCGAAGCATTCCAGCTCTCATGACCAGACTATGTAACAGTTTCTTCCCCCTAGCTATCAGACTCCTCAATACCCTGGACTGACACCAACTTACTGCCTTCTACTGTGCCTATTGACTTGTTTATTATTTATTGTAATGCCTGAACTGTTTTGTGCACTTTATGCAGTCCTGGCTAGGCCTGTAGTTTAGTGTAGTTGTTGTGTGGTTTTTTTTCTCTGTGTTGTTTTTTTTCACATAGTTCAGTCTAGTTTTTTGTACTGTGTCATGCAACACCATGGTCCTGAAAAACGTTGTCTCATTTTTACTATGCACTGTACCAGCAGTTATGGTCGAAATGACAATAAAAGTGACTTGACTTGACTTGAAAAAAGCATCAGGATTCAACAACTCAAATAGGGGCAGCTGACTGAGAAAGACTTTGGGTTTGACTATAATTGTCATTTTAGGTGACAAGCTTTCTGACATTCACTCTTTTGGGCAGCTTAATTGCCCTGTGCCAGAGGTACAGAGAGACATCTGACCCCTTTTGAAATAGGACAACACAGGAGGAAAGGCAAAGCTACAAGGAAGTGAATCAAGGAGCTTGATCCTAGTCTGCAGTTCACAAAACAGTGACCATACTGTGTATATACTATATAGTGTATACATACTGTATATACAGTGTATATATACTACATACATACTGTATATACACTGCACTTGCAGCAGCATCACATGCACATATTGGCAGCATTCACAAGGAAAACATAAATTGAGCACAATTTCTACAAGAAAGTACACAGTTAGAACAAAAATAAAGTCAATTGCAGTGCAAAGAGATCTAAGCTGTCATGGTGTTGCCAAACCCTAGTGATCAGAATTTGCAGGTTGGTTCAGGAAGGGACATAACTGTTCTTTTCACTGGGTAGCATGGAATGTCAGGCCCCATGGCCCAGATGGCGGTGATCCTTGACAACAGACGTTGCTTCCTTCAGGTTTTGACTCCTGTAGATACCTCATGATGGTAGGGAGGGATGTGCCTGCCAGAGAGAGGGGCAAGCCACTGAAAGGGGACAGGAATTTTAAAATCAAGCTGTAGCTCAACAGGAAGCCTTAGAACACCAACAAAGCCAAGGGTAATAATCAAATGGGAATTCAAAGTTCAAAGTAAATTTGTTATCAAGGTACATTTATGTTGCCATACTGAAACCAGAGATTCTTTTTCTTGCGGGCATTCACAGTAAATACAAAAAGACACAATAAGGTGATGAGACCATAAGATATAGGAGCAGAAGTAGGCCACTCGGCCCATCGAGTCTGCTCTGCCATTCAATTATGGGCTGATCCAATTCTTCCAGTCATCCCCACTCCCCTGCCTTCTTCCCATAGCCTTTGAATCAATAGAATCGATGAAGGGCCACACACAAAGAAAGACAGACAAATATGCAAACAACAGCAAATTATGCAAATACAAAAAAGAAAAAAAAACTAAAATTATAAATAGACAGATAGATATCAAGAACACAAGTTGCAGTGTCCTCGAAAATGAGTCTATAGGCTATGGAATCATTTGGTGTGAGTGAAGCTATCTACATTGGTTCGGGAGCTGATGGCTGAGGAGTCATAACTGTTCCTGTACTCGGCGGTGTAGGACCTAATACTCCTACTGCCTTCCTGATGACAGCAGTGAGAAAAGAGCAATTAGAATTATTACCTTCTCAGTTTACAGTGACTAGTGCAAGGACGGTTAGCCTAGAATGCAGTGGTACAGTCCCGTTTTGAAGGTGAAAAAGTAGAGCCGGTGGTTTCATCGGTGGGGAAAGCAAGCCTGGGATGGCCCAGCCCATTACTGGAAGTACATTCTTAACAAACTCCACCAAAACAGAGAGCACAGCTGCTTTATACATTTCAAAGGAAATTATTCACAGCTGAATAATTGAACAGATTAAATAGAAACAAACACATTATGCGTGTGTATTTATATATATATATTGCTGGAACTGGACGTCCTGAGTTATAAGGTAAGATTGAATAGGTTGGAACTTCATTCCTAGAATGTTGAAGATTGAGGGGAGATTCGATAGAGGTATACAAAACTATGCAAGCAGGCTTTTCCCACTACCAGGACTACAACTAGAGGTCGTGGGTTAAGTGTGAAAGGTGAAGTGTTTAAGGGGAATATGAGGAGAAACTTCACCCAGCGGGTGGTGAGAGTGTGGAATATGCTGCCCTGGAAGTGGTGGATGCAATTTTGATTTCAATGTTTAAGAGAAGTTTGGATAAGTACATGGATGGGACTGGTATGGGTAACTATGGTTTAGGTGAAGGTCGATGGGACTAGGCTGTTTAAATGGTTCAGCACCAATGGACCTGTTTCTACTCTGCAGTTTTCTATGACTCTATAAACAAAAGTTTATTCAAATGACTACAATATCACACCAATACCCTATTATACAACTTTCAGCACTTCATAAATTTATAATCTGAAATTAAAATATGCTTATAACTACCTACAACACAATCAAGCCCATGAGTGACCCACCATTCAAGGAAATTCCGCTTTTGTACCCATAACAAAAAACGTTATGGCAAAATGGCAAAATTAATTGAAAACAAATTAAGACTTTGTGTTTGTTAATGCAATCCAACGCGAACCCCCAGTCATCTTGTTCTCAAATATCTAGCTGGCAAACACTTCTTTCTCTTCCTTTTATTTTCAGAGTTCTGCCAAATGCGCCGGACTGCTGCATCTTCTCGCCGGAGCCCACTGTCTTGGTGTAACTCGTGGCAAGCATCAGCATGTTGTTCATTCACGCAGTGTTCGCCACTGCTCAGCACAATCCTGAATCCTCACATTCCAACCAGGGACATCCACCTGGATCACACTTTGTACCTGCTAACTTCTGAACCCCCGTGAATGTGCTAGCCAATAAGAAGGATCCATTTGCAACATTAATTTACATAATTATTCCAAAACATCGTTTATTTTAACTATAAATTCAAAGACAGCGGCTATATTTCATTAGGAGTCTGAGATTTGGTTTGTCACCAAAAACACTCACAGACTTTTACTGCTGTACGGTGGAGAGCATTCTGACCAGCTGCATCACCGTCTGGTATGAGGGAGGGAGGCTACTGCACAGGACCGAAGTAAGCCACAGAAACTTGTAAAATTAGTCAGCTCCATCGTGGGCACTGGCCTCTGGAGTATCCAGGACATCTTCAAGTAGCAATGTCTTAGAAAAGCATTGTCCGTCATTAAGAACTCCCAGCGCCCAGGACATGCCCTCTTCTCATTGCTACCATTGGGAAGGAGGTACAGAAGCCTGAAGATACACACTCAGCGATTCAGGAACAGCTTCTTCCCCTCTGCCCTCGATTTTTAAATGAACATTGAATCCATGAACACTACCTCACTACCTATTTTTTTTCTGTTTCTGCACTACTCATTTTAATTTAACATTTAATATACGTATACACACTTACTGTAGTTGAGGGTTCTATACTTATCACATATTGCATGTACTGCTGCTGCAAAGTTATTGAATTTCACAACATATGCCTGTTATATTAAACCTGATTCTGATTCTAAAATAACCTTAACCATCCTTTGTAGTATACAGAATGCAGTGTAGACTGAATCCTAACACAACGTGATGTTATCTGTCCTACCAAAAGTAAAGTATATTTTCATTCCGTTCTGTCAGTGAAAAAAAATGACCATGAAACTGGTCATGTGATTCCACAAAGCTACATCGTGTCTCCTATTTTCCTGACCTTTTATTACCCTTTCGCCTACTCTCATTGATACCGCATTCCCCATGCCTGGTAAACAATTTTGAAAACACTAAAATAAAGATATTACATAAAATAAACTAAACCTTGCATATTCTAAGGAATAACAAATGTCTAACAGTGTATTTCAAAGCAGCTATTCAGCCTTGTGGTCTTGCTGACATTTGTGAGCTCCTCAAGTTCTGTTCGTGTGGTTTGGGATATGAATTGCAGGCTTGTAACTGACTACCGGGCATATATCATTTTGTATATAATACACCTGTTTAATGTTCAAGGTGAAGAAGTTCACGACAGAGCAGCTGCAGGACTTTGAGTGTCAGGTAGTGTTGGGAATAGGAGAAGTTTTGGCAGGATGAGAACAGGCACGGTGGGGGATTTCTGGGAATGGCTAGACCCTCAGGGGTTCGAGAGTGTTATACTTAGGATGCAGACCTTTATAGTACAATACAGACCTTTCTGCTCATGATGTGTGCCGACTTTTAATCTACTCTAAGATCAACCTAACTCTTCCCTCTTACATAGGCCTCAATTTTTCTACCACCCTCGTATCTATCTAAGAACCTATTAAATGCCCCAATGTATCTGCCTCTACCACCTCCTCTACTGAGCATTCCACACACTCACCACTCTCTATGTAAAAACCTACCTCTGATATCCCCCATATACTTTTTTCCAATAACCTTAAAATTATACCCGTTCACTTCCACCCTAAGAAAATGCTTCTGGCAATACACAAGCTATAGCGGTGTCGTGGCAAATGGACCTGGGTTCGATTTTGGCCAGCTCCGTGCACGCTTTCCATCTGTGCTGGGTTGAGCATCGAGCTAGTGACTTGGCCTCGTAAAAAATAACAAGAAACAGCAAGGTTACTGCCCAATGTGCAGAAAGGAAATACAACAAACCTGCACAAGCTATGTCTCTCATCATCTTAAACACCTCTATCAAGTCACCTCTCGTCCTTTTTCGCTCCACATAGGAAAACTTAACTCACTCAACCTATCCCCATAAGACACGCTCCCTAATCTGGTATATCTCCTTTGTATCCTCTCTCAAGCTCATAGACAATGATATTGTAGTCATTGAATAAACTTTGTATATATAAAGTAAAGGATTAGCTGGCAACTGTAATAGTGGACAAGGCCAAGACAGAACGGAGACAATACCAGCAGGGCCTAGGCCTCGCTTGGGACTGCGTTGGTTACCTACATTACACCTTCAGAATCAGAATCAGGTTTAATATTACCAGCACACGATGTGAAATTTATTGTTTAGAGGCAGCAGTACATTGCAGTACATGATAATAAAAGCTAAACATTACAATAAGTGTATACAGTATAAAAAATAAATAAGTAGTGCAAAAAAAGAGGTTAGTAAAAATACTGAGGAAGAGTTCATGGGTTCATTGTCCATTCATAAATCTGATGGCAGAGAGGAAGGAGCCGTTCCCGAATCACTGAGTGTGTGCCTTCAGGCTTCTGTACCTCCTCCTTGATGGCAGCAATAAGAAGTGGGCATGCCTTGGGAGATGGAGGTCCGTAATGAAGAATGCCGTCTTTCTGAGGTTCACCTGTTGAAGGTGTCTTCAGTGCTGGAGAGGCTAGTGTCCATGATGGAGCTAGGTGAGTCTACATAGTTCTGTATCATTTTCCATCCCAGTTTAGTCACCCCTCCATACCATTGGTGAAGCAACATCTTGCAGAGTCATATTCAGGTTGAAGCCTAAATTTTCAAGCTGTGCTACTTGAAAATGCTCAAAGGACAATTATAGAATGTGTGCTTTCAACTGCCCCTCATCTCAAGCCTTTGAACATGTATGTCCAAACGCAGACCATCAAAAGCTGTAAGTCAGATGTGTTGACTTCTCTCCTTTGTTGAATCTTTACTAAGTTCAGGACATGGGGAAGAAGCTGTGAAAGGCAGTTAGTGTGTTCTGGGGCATTGCCTCACTAGCCAATCCCTAAGGCCTCTTCACGATATGAAGCTTGCTCCACACTGCATATGCCTGTCAGGTACAGCAGGTCATCTCAGTCAGACCCTGCGGTCACAGATTTCTGCAAATGTACCATGCAGAGTGTTCTAATCACCTGCATCACCGTCTAGTATGGGGGGGGGGGGTGCTACTGAAGGAAGTTGTAGACTCAGTCAGCTCCATCATGGGCATTAGCCTCCCCATCTTCCAGGAGCATGCCTCAAAAAGATGGCATCCATCATTAAGGAACCCCAACACCCAGGACCTCCCCTCTTCTCATTGCTGCCATCAGGGAGGAAGTACAGGAGCATGAAAACATCCACTCAGTGATTCAGGAACAGTTTCTTCCCCTCTGCCATGAGTTTTCTGAATGGTCATTGAACCCATGAACACTACTTCACTACTTTTTTAAATCTTGTTTTGCACTACTTACTTAATTCCTTACTGTAACTTACAATTTTTATTATTATGTGTTGCAATGTGATGCTGCTGCATAACAACAAAATTCATGACATATGCTAGTGATATTAAACCTGATCCTGATTCAGTGCAGGGTGGTCTCGGTAAGTGGCCTCCATGGTGGGTTTGGGTAACTCCACGAGCATGAAAATTCTAGACAACCTTAAATTAAAAGAGTCAAATCAGAGTATAGTTCACTTTAGGAACCTTCACCATCCAGGACATGCCCTCTGCTCATTACTGTCATCAGGGAAGAGATAAAGATTAGCTTTATTTGTTACAACATACAGTGAAATGCATCATGTTCTTCAACAACCAACACAGGCCGAGGTTGGTGCTGGGGGCAACCTACAAGTGTTGCCATGCTTCCAGCGCCAACATAGCGTGCCCACAACTCAGTAGCCCTCATCAAGTGCCTCTGCAGTGTCTGAAGAAACGAGAGCACCAGGAGGAAACCCACACGGTCATGGGGACCATGTACCAACTCCTTACAGAGAGCGTCAGGAATTGAACTCCCATTGGCGATTGCTGGTAGTGAAAACCATTGCCACGCTTTACAACACCTACAGTCCCTGCTATGCTAACTGCTACACTACTATGCCATCCACCAGGAAGGAGGATGTATATAATAAATTTCACGTTGCAATTCTTATGTACTGCTGCCACAAAACAACAGATTTGACAGCATACCTGCATGTTAGTAATAATAAACTTGATTCTGATTCTGACTTCTACAAACACGATCTTGTTTAACACATTTCTTGCCAAGCAGTCTGGCAGTCCCAGAAGGATAAAAGATGAAATGCAGCAAATTCCAGTTAATTGGGCTATCAGTGACTAGGGGCAGCCACTTATTTGGGACAACTCCAAAAGAGCAAAAGCAAATCGAGAAAATTGCCGGGATTCCCTTCATTTACTTGGGTCACAATGTTACTTAATTGGGCCAGGAATCTGTTGCGGAAGTTTCTGACTAGCGCCAGTAACGTGCACTTGTGTGATCGCTAAATGCTACACAAAGCTTAGCATGAACAGTTTTTAAATAGCATCAGCTGCGTGTGTTTGTTTTCAAAAATTTTTTTTGTGATTTTTGTCTCTGATAGGTGTTGCGAATTAAGCAGTAATGCAATCCAGAACTGCTTTGCTCACTGCAGTTTCATGCAGTCAGGCTTGGAGATGCCAGAAACGGCCAGGAGTAAAACTGAAACCATTTCACTACTTCAACAAGTTTGGGACTAAGAGGAATTTGAAGGTATCGGCAATCAACCTTGAATAAAGACTTGGAGGATGCAATTACCTATTCATTTCATTTAAATATATAATTTGGTACTCAATTAAATGGTATTTTGTCTATTTTTATTCCTTTTTAACTATTTCCATGAATCTTTGGCTAAGCAGGAAAGCCACTTAATTGGGCTGAAATGTACTGGTCCCAATGTGCCCCAATTAACTGGAATCTGTTGTATATTAATTTTAATAAAGAAATGTTCTGAGACCGAAACAGAAACCCAGAGCACTGATGTAATCCGTTGGCAAGAAAAAACACACCATTCAAAAAAAATGTAAAATTACTGCACCATCTCTTGGGCAACGGGAAACATTCCTATTTATTACCACTTTCCGGATGGTCAAGAACATTTAAGTTAAAAATTACTTTTCCCCCAGGATTGGTTCCTTCAGTGAGTTCCTTCAATTGTTTGTCATTCTTTTTATAGCTTTGTTACTAATCTCTTGGCACAGAGGATGTCTGAAGCTAGAAAATGCTCAATGCACATTTCTTTAGAGTAACTCACTGAGAAATGAATAGCAACCAGGGTTCTATTTTTAATTTTCTATTGGAGCAATTTATTATTAGTAATTTCATTATATTCCAAAGTCACTCTGATGCTTTCTTGCCACTGCAGTTGCAACTGTTCAACGGGGTGAAAATCGGAAGACCAGAAATGTGATCATGTGGCACTGACAACAGAAACAAAACTTTTCCCTGAGTGAAATATGATTAAGACCATTTCACTATAACTTCTGGAAATTCAGGTACACACTTGCCAGTTTGAGTCACATCTGTGCAACGGACAGACGCAATTTCCGTGACAGATGCACATCAAAAGGTGTCGATCTGCCCTTGTGGGATTGCATCTGGAATATTGCACGCATTTCTGCTGTCCTTACATAAGGGAGGGCACAGTAGTGAAAGCTTATTAGATTGCTTTTCAAAATAGAAATTGTTAGAGAAAGAGAACTTAAGCAGACAAGTCTGTTCTCTAAAGTTGAAAGTAGGCCTTCCTGGAGCAGGACAGTGCACTGGAAGAATCTTTGGATATCTGTGAGTCTGGGCCAGGGCTATCGGTTTGATGCCCAGAGGTGGCCTGTCCTGGGGTTGGACCATTGTCAGCGTCTGTGAGTGGGTGGTTTGGAAGGAGAAAAGAAGCATATTTTGCTGCTGTTGCTTTGTTTTGTTGCTGTTATTATGTTGCAGAGTCATAGAATCATAGAAAAGTACAGCACAGAAATAGGCCCTTCAGTCCATCTAATCTGTACTGAACTATTCAACCTGCTCCCATCGATCTGTACTGGGAACATAACCCTCCATAACCCTATCATGCATATACCTATCCAAACTTCCCCTAAACAGTTGAAATCGAGCTCAAGCACAACTTGTTGTTGAAGCTGTTGCTAGTGTTGTTGTGCTGAACGTGGCAGGCATGCAAACTGAGTGCCAGAATGTGTGGTGACACTTGTGGGCTGCCCCCAGCACGTTCTTGGATGTTAACGCAAACAACATATTTCACTGTACGGTTCGGTGAGTAAATGAACTCAAATCTGAATCTGAATCACTACTGACCAGGTCAATCGGGATATTCAAGACTGACATTGACAGACTCTGAGATATTAAGGGGTTCAATGATTCAGGGAGATATTCCTATGGAGAAGAGTGATGCTGAAGTAACAGATCATACACGATGCTATTGAAAGGCAGAAGAGGCAATAGGAGTTGGATAGTCTACTCCTATTCCACTTCTTGTTCTCCATTTAGGACAGGGGTTCCCAACCTTTTTTAAGTCGTGAACCAATACCATTAAGCAAGAGGATTGTGGACCAAAGGTTAGGAACCACTGATTTAGAACATTGTCAGGATTATTAGCCAATCAGGTACCATCAATGGAGGGGAAAAAACAGTTGACGTTTTGGGCCAAGACCCTTCATTAGGACAGGAAGGGAAAGGGGAAGAAGCCAGTATAGAAAGTGAGGCGAGAGGACGAAGTACAAGCTAGAAGGTGATAGGTGAAGCCAGGTGAGTTGGCAGGTGGCTGGGTGGGGTGAAGGTGGATGAAGTGAGAAGCCAAGAGGAGACAGGTAGTAAACACAAAGGGCTGAAAAACACTAAACCTTTTAGTTCAAAGCTCCAAGTTAATTTATTACCAAAGTACATATATGTCAACATATACAACCCTGAGATTTATTTTCTTACGGGCATATTCAATAAGTCCAATAACCATAATAGAATCAATGAAAGACTGCACCAACAGGGCAACCACCAGTGTGCAAACTACAACTGTACAAACACAAATAGAAAGAGTAACAATAATTAAAATATTAGTAATAAATAAGTAAGCAATAAATATCAAAAACAAGAGAGGAAGAGACCTTGAAAGTCAGTTAATTGGTTATGGGAACAGTTCAGTGATGGGGCAAGTGAAATTGAGTGAAGTTATCCCCTCTGGTTCTAGAGCCTGATGGTTGAGGGGTAGTAACTGTTTCTGGACCTGATGCTGTGGGGCCTGAGGCTCCTGTATATTCTTCCTGATGGCAGCAGAGCAAAGAGAGCATGACCTGAGTGGTGGGGTTCCTGATGATGGATGCTGCTTTCCTCCAACACGGCATAGTTGTGCTCAAGGATTTTACCTGTGATGGATATTAGGCTGCATCCACTACTTTTTGCAGGATTTTCCATTCAAAGGCATTGACATTTCCATACCAGGCTGTGATGCAACCAGTCAATATACTCTCCACAACACATCTACAGAAGTTTGTCAAAGTTTTGGATGTCATGCCAAATGTTCGCAAAGCCATATATATGTTCAACCTGTGTGGATTTAACTAGTCCTGTCAAAGATGGTCAAATTTAAATTCCACAGCACAGTCCTGAAGTCAGGACAGAGCTTTAACTTCCATCCTCTTGATCTAAGGCAAGCTTCACTTTAAAAATATGCGTCAGTAAAATAAATAGATTATTGCATCAATGCTGCTGGAATCCCATTGTTCTTCCATTCTGACAGAAATACAACCAAGTCATCACTGGGATATCCTACACATCCTGTATCCACTTGTACCCGGGAGGTGTTTTGCGTAATCCTGAATGCTCTTGACATTTTTTGCAGTTTATTCCTTTTTCAGAGGAAATTAACATAAATAATCCTTTGAGATCTGAACTTCCTTTGCATCTATTAAAATATGTGTGCATGCACACCATATGCACACATGTGTATCCCAGAATGAGACACCTGCAAAGCTCGAGTGAACAGTCTGTACCCAGGCTCAGCATTGCTTATGGTCTAAGTGGTTCTGAACTCTTTTGGTGAGAGCTCAAAATATTCCTTCTGGCCTATGAATCATGACTCCACATTGCTGAATGTACTGTTTTGAAATACTTGTATAATCTAAAGCAATAATTTCTCTTCCGGCCTCTTTTTTTTAACCATTCCACTGCAAAACCATACCATAAACCACAACTCTATCCCTCGATTGGATCTTATCTGTCTACAGAAGACTGTAAACAAGAGTTTGTGCACAAAACGCTAGAGGAACTCAGCAGGCCAGGCAGCATCAATGGAAGGGGAATGAACAGTTGATGTTTTAAGCTGACACCCTTCATCAGGACTGGAAAGGAAAGGGAGAAGAAGCCAGAATAAGAGGGTTTAGGAAAAGGAAAGAGAGGAGAGCGGACCATGGAAGAAAGAGAAGGATGAGGGACATTAGAGGGAGGTGATACGCAGGTGAGAAGCAAAGGGGTAAGAGGAGAGCCAGAAAGAGGAATGGAAAAAGAGAGACCGGGCAGAGGTGAGAAATTACCAGAATTTGGGGAAGTTGATGTTCATCCTGTCAGATTGGAGGCTATCCAAATAGAAGATTAGGAATGAATAGATTGAATGCAGTGCTGGATATACGTACATGTACCACTTTGAAACTGACCGAGACCCTCCAGGCTCATCCTGTGCAGAATTCTCACCTATTTTACAGGATCTGAAACAAGTGGAATAATTGGCCTGCTTCAGATTGATAAATGAGTTTCCATAAAGCCAACACAGATGTAGAACCTCATGTTCGAAGATTGGCGTCCCCTCTACTTATTTCACCCTGACAATGTTGCACTTTTAGTGGGTCCTAGTTTCATATCTCCAAAAAACCTTCTGCTGAATTTGTCCAGATGCCAGGAGATTCATTCCCAAAAATATATTTTATTCATAACATGTAATTTGAATACTATTGGGGCATGTCTTTCTCTACATTCAAGGAATGATCCACTGAATCAGGAGTCCTTTACAAGTCAATCTTGAAGAATTTATTTCGCCAGTGGATGGTAAATCTGTGGAGTTTGTTGCCATAGACAACTGTGAAGGTCAAGTCATTGGGTGTATTTAAAGTGAAGGTTGATAATTCTTGATTAGTAAGGGTGTCAAATTTTGTGGGGAGAAGGCAGGAGTATGGGGTTGAGAGAGATAATAAATCAGCCATGATTGAATGATGGGATACACTCGATGAGCCAAAAGGCCTAATTCTGCTCCTATGTCTTATGGTTTTATGGCCTCACATACATTGTGATATTAAATCAATAGATTTCTTTGCATCAGTGTCACTCATATCTTCCCCTTAATCAATACACCCATTATGTGTTTGAAAGACTATTTAGACAGGACCCAGCGCCTCAGTGTCCAGTGATGGCAGGCCCCTAGGCTGTGGTCCTTCCCCACAAAACCTTTGTGGCAGCTGCCGCCTACAATGTGTCAGTCGGCAGCTTTCATAGGACAGAGAACGATACAGCACTGCACTGTATAGGCATTTCAACCCACAAGTTTGTGCAGACCTTTGTTCAGTCATCCTGCCCCACAATTAATCCAACCCTTCGCTCTTACACGGTCCATAACTGGATCTCGCACTGTTGAAGTCTTGCTTGGATCGCCCTTTGTCTAGAACCTCCTTCTTGACCTTACCACCACGGGTGACCCTACCACGAGCTAAGTGCCAGAGGGCTAAACACCAGACGGCATCGGTCTCGGGAACGCAGGAACTCACAAGCTTGCCCACCATGACAAGCTGTTGTTCCTCATTTCCTCCACTCCTCAGCTCTCTCAAGGGTAGTATGCGATGGGATTGAGGCCCCGAGTGTACATGATGGGGAGGGCCTCCCTTTCATTTTCACTTGTGCTGACCTTTGTTCAGTAATCCTACTCCATGATTAATCCAATCCTTTGCTCTTACACAGTGGTGACTATTTGATGGACCTGTAGTCAAAGATGTTTTCCTGCACAGACACTTCTCTGAAGTACAGGTAGCGCGGCAGGGTCCAGCTGAATGGAACCTTGTACTGCATTGAGGCCATTTATTGATGGTTCTGATCTGGGTTAGATGGTCGGGTCTCTGGAGTGGAGCTGAGAACCAGCTACTTTCTGTCTCAAGACACCATAATCACAGTAAAAGAGGCTTTAAATAAGACCATTATATGTAGGAGCAGAATTAGGCCATCAAATCTGCTCCATTATTCCATCTTGGTTGATTTATAATCGTCCAAACAGTAGGAGTGTGCAGTCCAGTCTATTACGGGTACAGCCCTCCTCACCACTGAGCACCATTGTCCCAGGACAGCAACATCCATTATCAGGGACCCCACCTCCCAGGTCATACTCTCCTCTCACTACTGCCATCGGGAAGAAGGTACAGGTGCCTCAGGCCTCACACCACAAGGTTCAGGAATAACTGTTACCCCTCAACTATCAGGGCCTTGAGCCAAGCAGGATAGCTTTACTCAATTGCACTTTCCCCCATCACTGAAATGCTCCCTCAACTTATGGAGTCACTTTCAAGGACTGTTCAGCTCATGTTCTCAATATCTGCTTCTTCTTAATTTCTTCTTATTATTTCTTTCTTTTTGTATTTGCACAATATGTTGTCTTTTGCACACTGGTTGAACGCCCAAGTTAGTGCAGTCTTTCATTGATTCTAGTGTGTTTTTTATTCCATTATGGACTTGTTGAGTGTTCCTGCAGAAAAATGAATCTCTGGGTTATATGTGGTGGCATATATGTACTTAGAAATAGAGTTTACATTGAGCACCCAACTAAATTTATCACTCACAACTCAGCCACCCCACACACGATATATTTATACATGGTGATGAAACATTAAGTGAGATCCCTCTTTTCCCTTTGATCATAATCAGAGACATCTGCCATTGCTGACATTCTAGTCATCTTCACATTTATCACCTTATGCAGTAAATGCTTATGTGCGGGCTCATCATGTTCAGTTTGACAAAACCACATTTGTGGGTTCACACATATTTGCAGAGACCCAATAAACAATTGACTGGTTGCATGCTCAAAGTGAAGAACTGACAATGTACCTGAGTCTCTTTCAACAAGATAGGGATCACATTGATCATATCATAGAATGTACATGTGCAGGTCAACTGTAAATTCTTTCACTTACACTCTCGCTTCCATTTAGGACCCCAAAGAGCCCTTCCAGATGAGGCAACACTTCACCTGTGATTCTGCAGAGGTCATCTGCTTTATCCGGTGCTCCTGATGTGGCCTCCTCTACATTGGTGAGACCGGATATAAATTGGGATGAATCTTGTGAAGCACTTCCATTCCATCCACAAAGAGCAAAATCTCGCAGTGGCCAACCATTTTAATTCCTATCCCATGTTCCATTCTGCCATGTTGTTCCATGGGCTCCTTTTCTGCCACGATGTGGCCACTCTCAGGATGAAGGAACAACACCTCATTTTCTGTCTAGTAGCCTCCAGTCTGATGGCACGAACATCAACTTCTCCAACTTCCAGTAATTTCTCCTTCCCCCTTCTCTCTTCTTCTATTCCCCACTCTGGCCTATTACATCTTCTCCTCACCTGCCTACCACCTCCTTCTTACCTTTCTCCCATGACCTACTCCCCTCTCCTATCAGATATCTTCTTCTCCAGCCCTTTGCCTTTTCCAACCATCATCTCTCAGCTTCTTACTTCATCCCTCCTCCCTCACCCATCACCAATCATTTTCTTGCTTGTGATCTTTCTACTCCCCCCACCCCCACCTTCTTATTCTGGAATCTGCTCCCCTTCCTTTCCAGTCCCGAAGAAGAGTCTTGGCCCAAAACATCGAATGTTTATTTACTTCCATAGATGCTGCCTGACATGCTGAGTTCCTCCAGCCTTCTTTGTGTTTTGCACTGGATTTCCAGCATCTGTAGAAACTTGTGTTTTAAAATTTGTAGTTAACTAGTTATTAGGTATTTAGCAATTCAATTAATGAAGAAAGTCTTATTAACTTAAGACTTGCTTTTCCCTTATGTCCTTGGCAAAGAGTAAGCTAATCTAATTGTGTTAAGTGCAGTTTCAAACCTGCTGAATTCTGGAAACAGGCTCTCTTGCAACTGCTGTCTACAGATAGTCCTTAAGTCTTCTCTAGTTTGACTAACAAGTCTCCAAGGAGATCTGGTTTATCACCAAAGATTCTAGCAGATTTCTACAGATGTACCATGGAGAGCATTTTAACTGTCTGGCATAGGGGGACCACTGCATAGGATTGGAAAAAGCTACAGAGAGTTTTAAACTCAGGCACGGGCAAATGTTGTAACCATGGGCTCGGGTCTCCCCACCATCAAGAGCACTTATGAAAGGCAATATGACAAAAAGGCTTAATCAGCTATTAAGGACCCTCACCACTCAGCACACACCCTCTTCTCACGCTACCTTCAGAGATGAGGTACCGGAGCCTGGAGACACACACTCAAAATTTTAGGAACAGCTTCTTCCCATCTGCCACCAGATTTCTGAATGGACAATGAACCCATGAACACTACCTCACAATTTTTTGCTTTCTTTTTACACTACTTATCTCATTTTATATGTATTATTTATATATATATAATTGTTTTAGATATGTTATAATTGATAGTATATTTATGTATTGCACATAAATGTGCAATACAACAAATTTCACAGTATGTGTCAGTGATAATAAACCTGATTCTGATGCTGGCTTCTGTCCCATTGATAATGAGCTTGCAGGTTTATTTTGAAGGTGGTTCATCTCTACAAAGAGGCATGGATCTTTTTATCGGCAGGAATGATAGATTCAGTAACCAATGTTGTTTGAAAGAATGAACTCTCTATTGGTAGGTTAATAGCCTTTGTTGGCAACAACTATGAATCGCATTATGTGAAAACCTATCTCTTGCATTCATCCTTGTATCTCCCTGACTATTGGTCCAGCTCAGGGGAAAGCAAAGTTGCTGAAGCTGATTTTCCTTTGTATTAAATTTGAATTAGTATTCTAGTCCCTCACATTGGCATAGAAATTTGTTATAAATTATAATTAATGAGTCATAGTGTATTACAGCACAGAGACAGGCCCTTTGACCCACTCATCCAAGTGTTTTTCCTCAGCCAGCCTCTTTGCCTTTGTTTGTCCTGTATCCCTCTAAACCAGGGGTTCCCAGCCTAGGGTCCACGGACCCCTTGCTTTAGGGTAGAGGCTGCATGGCATAAAAAAGCTTGGGATCCCCTGTTCTAAATTTTTCCCATCCAGTTACCTGTTCTAATGAATTCTAAGTCCATATCCACCACTTCCACTGGCAGCTCACTCCTTAAAATCACCCCTCTGTGTGCAGAAGTTGCCCCCCAAGCCCTTTTCAACTGTTCTCCTCTTTCAACCTATGCCCTCCAGTTTCAGATTCACCTACCCTTATATTGTAAAAATAATTCACTATATATAAAATATATAAATATTCTGGTTAACCTAAAGGAGCCAGACTTATTGGTCTACTCACCTACAACAGGAAATATTCTCTCAACATCTACTTTATCTAGGCCTTTCAATATTTGTTAGGTTTCAATGAGATCCCCCTTCATTCCTCAAAACTATGAATACTGGCCCAGAGCTATCAAAAGCTCCTCAGACATTAGTTCTTTCATTCTTGGAATCATTCTCATGAACCTCCTCTGGACCTTCTCCAAGCCAATACATCTTTTCTTGGATAAGGGGCCCAAAACTGCTCACAATACTCCAAGTGTGGTCTGACCAATGGCTTATAAAACCTCAGCATTACATCCTTGCTCTTGTATTCTAGTCCTCTTGAAATGAATGCTAACGTTGCATTTGCCTTCCTTACTGCCAACTCACCCTGTTAGTTAACTTTTAGTAATATGTGGCTATTTGAGTTAGTGTCATGTACCTGTCAGCTTGAACCAGTCTGGCCATTTGCTCTGCCCTCTCTCATTGACAAGGCATTTTCCCCATAGAACTATCATTCATTGGATGTTTTTTTGTTCCTCACACCATTCTCTGTAAGCTCTAGAGACTGGTGTGTATGCAAATCCCAGGAGATCAGCAGTTTCTGAGATACTCAAACCACCTCATCTGGCACCATCAATCATTCCAGAGTCAGTCATTGAGTTGCTGTCACATGATTGGTTGATTAGATATTTGCATTAACAAGCAGATGTGTCCAATAAAGTGGCCACTGCGTGTCGATTCCTGAAAAATTGCCCATTAGACATTAATTCAAAAATGTCTGTACTTCATTAACTGTAACGCACTAAGCGATACCTTGAAAGAGGAATAAAATGTTTTACACAAATATGAAATTATGAGGTGGCACAACGGCTATGGTTTGTGTAATGTTCCATAGTGTCAACGGTAAGATTGGGATTCCGATTCCTGCCAGTCTGGAACGGGTTTGTACGTTTTCCCCATAACCACGTGGGTTTCCTCCAAGTTCTCCAGTTTTCTTCCACATTCCAAAGACGTGTTTAGTGTTTGTAAGTTGTGGGCATGCTATGTTGGCATACGGTGTCACTTGCGGGCTGCCCCGTGTGCATCCTTGATCCAAACAACACATTTCACTGTACTTTTCAATGTTTTGATATACCTGTGATAAGTAAAGCTCACCTTTACTTGTTCTGCTTAGATAACAAGAGGTGTCTGTGTGTGTGAAGATCAGGGTGAGAACAATTGGCTTCCAAACAGACGCAGCTGAGACCAGCCCCATGGGACACCACAGCAAAGGCCAAGCTACCCTCGTTCAATTTTGCCTTGGAAACGCAAAGGCCCTTGATATTGACACAACCAACCCAGAAGAAGAGAACTGAGTCGGAGCGTATATTACCCCCATCATTATTGGGAAGACATGCACTTCCCCCTGAATTATCACTGAAAGTTTAATTCAAAACTGCACTAGTTATGCATTCTTTGGGAGAAAAAAATCCTTAACAAGACCAAATCAGTTTTTTTATCATCAATATATTTTTCTGATTCATACATACATCACATTTTCCCCTTTTATTTTACACAATCAAAGAAATCTCACAACAAGAGAAAATCTAAAATAAATACTATAAAATAGAACCTTCAAATAAATATTCTTACAAGAACCCTATTCCAACAGAATCAGAAACAGAACTCCACACAGCTTTCCATGTTAACACAAAGGTGCCAAGTTAAACATGAACAGGAAATTGTAATGACTGATACTGATAGCTTGAATTTCAATGAAGTTCACAATTACTCAAGTTGTTTCTTAAAGAGTACCACACAAATGGAGATTTTGGTAGGTGCCAACTTAGTTGGTTTTTTTTATTCGAGAACTAGAAGGGATGAACTTCAATTCTCATTTGTGTCTCATTTAATTCTGCTTTCCGTCTCTCTCTCTCTCTCTCTCTCTCTCTCCCATGCAAATGAAGTATAGAGAAGCTCAGGAAAGGAATCCTCACTCATATTGAACCATAATATTACAGGGAAGAATTAACTGTCTTCTGGTGGTTTTGTTACAACGTTAAACCTTTTGTTTTGCCTAAGGTGCTGACATATACCGAGGTATGGCTCTGATGTCTCTGACTGCCTTGTGCACTTTACCCAAGTGGTCACATATAAGCCCAGACAGAGTGCTGTGCGATCCCTTCCAATCAACTAGTAACGTCCTAAATGAACCCAAGCACTTCCTTCGACCGCCACTCACACACGAGGGTTTTCTAACACGGGTCATTAACTATCAATCACAGGAGTAATTTTTGCTCTGTCCTTGTAGGCTCATTAAACCCGTCCCCTATTAACTAATAACAACTGACATGTTTGGGGAAGACTGGAGATGGTAGTTTACATAGAAGAGACTGATGAGGATCTGCCATCCCTGACATTTGTTTTCTGATAGAAAGGCTACCACCAAGTGACCCAATGACCTGTCTTTAACATTCAGTAACATTGCTGTAATGAGGAGAGCCTAAAATGCTCTCGGACCTCTGACTAGCTTTGCATCTAAGCCTTTCTTCTCTTCTCAGACATTTATATCTTTGTAGAAAGTGCCTTATATACCACCAATCACTATAACAGGAACACCCTCACTACACTGAACAGGTTGTAGGGAAGAAAAAAGCATCTCTGCCAATGGGACGGTTTTTAAAGAAAGCTTCCTGCCTTTAGAACTACTGTATTTACAGAACAAATAGGAACGTGCACAGATTCCACAGTGGCATGTTACATTCAACAGAAGGGAGGAATATTTCTAAGGCTGTATCAGCCATACAGGTACACTTACAAACAGTAACACGTAGTAGGAACAGCGATACCAGACTGAGCTGGGCAGATGTGGAGAAAATGCAATCCAACATAAAGAGCCTACATTCCATTTAGTTAAACAAAAAAGTGGAACTCTGCTGTGGGCAGAGGCACCTGTATATTGCCACGCATTAGCCTGGCTCAGTTTGGGATCTGAATTTCACTTGGGATGACAGGGAAACAGAGGACAATATAAAGGGGGGGCAAGAAGTCCCTTAACCCCCACCAACAAGACTCCGGTCAAAGAAAACGGCACACAATACACGTTTGTACATTGTGAATTGAATTACAACAGGCTGACAGTTTGGGTAAGTGGAAGCAGCAACAAAGAGGCTTGTCTGTGACCTGTCTATGGAACATCACATTACTGAAACTGTCGTTTCACATCCTCCATTCAGATTGTTGGCTTTGTTCTTTCAACATTCGTGTTCAGCACTGCGAGGCTGCACTGCCTTTCTTTCCAGCGCGTGGTAGCGCCCTGGACTGACTAACACTGCGGCCAGAGGTTTCCCTTGCCGGGCTGAGAACAACAACAAGGGCAGCGTCGCTGGAGCAATATTCTATTCACTCTCTGATCACTATTCTGGTTGGCCATGAACATCCTGTTTCCATTAGTCATGCTGGTCTGGAAACTGGAGTTCTGTCCCCTGTGGGTCATCACACCACAAATAGCAAACACTGCACTTGCTTCATTTGCCAGCAACTTTCAGGGCAGAATCGGAGTTTAACCTGCTTAATTTACCTTTAAAGCTACTCTTATAGAGCTTCTCAATAAATAACTGTCAGTATAAATATGCATAATCAATTCTGCAAAATATATATGCATTGCATTCTGTGTGTACTGTACTTCACAGTCTTAGTCTCATGATCCAGTAATATTATCAATTGTAACCATCTGTTCTGTTTTGTCCCAATCTTTTTCTAATTCTCTAGATGGAATAATCATGTCAGTCAGGATTTTAACCATGTTAAAATAATTCATTGCCCTAAATTGTTTTTACCCATAGTTATCAATTCTGCCACAGACACTGCCATGCCCAGATGTGAAAGGAGGATTGGGCATGGGGCGAGCAACCCCATCCTGTAAAATTCCAGAGCTACAGAAACTCCAAAGACCTCATCCCTGGGAGAGGAAGGAGCTTAAGATGGGATACACCTGGGGTCAACTTAAAAGAGTGGCCCAGGACACAGGTCTTGGGCGAGCTGCTGTCAGCTGCCTGTGCCCCAGTAGGGTAATGACTTATCAGAGTAGATAGCAGAATGGCAGGTGCTGTCTCTGATTAAATGCAACCTTTGTTTTTAAATAACTTACTATCAAGAACACATATATTTTAAAATTTAGTTCAAGAATGTTTCTGTTTTTCATTATTTTTAGAAAAAAGACTTTAAGACCTTGTGAATATTAAGCACAGATGAGAATAGTTGAATAGGTTGAGTGGGAGGGTTTTCTTCACAATTCAAGTTGTGCAATTTCCTGTTCTTTTTGTCCTATCAGCTCCCCTGGTCTGTTTATCACAAGGTCTTACACAGCCTCCCTGGTATGATAGGTGCTAATGTTGACAATCCGTGCCTTCTTACACAGTCGTCATCGTGCTGATTAGGAGTATTACACTATATTGGGGGTCCGCCATGGGTGGTCCCAAGCCGAGCTGCAAAAGGAGGGTTGGGCATGTGGAGGGGGGTGGTGGGTAACAACTCCATCCTGTTAAAAACTGGAGAGACAGAGATGCTAACAGAAGCTCCAAAGTCCTCAT
The DNA here is from genome assembly GCF_030144855.1 of Hypanus sabinus. NCBI lineage: Eukaryota > Metazoa > Chordata > Chondrichthyes > Myliobatiformes > Dasyatidae > Hypanus > Hypanus sabinus. The sequence continues at coordinate 68,707,630 of NC_082720.1, read as the reverse complement.
CCCTGGGAGAGGAAAGACCTTCTCCTAGCACACGTATGAAGTCATCTGATGAAAGCAGTAGCCACAGGGCCAATCAAACTTCAACCCGGATCAGAGGACTCTGGTGAGCTCCTGCCGGCAGCCTATGCCCCGGCAAAAAAACGGGAGATGGGCTTAAGCAGAAGGTGGTACAAGTTACCTATAATGGCCCAAATCTGTATCGTATTGGCAGTTAAAAATTGTTAAAAAATACAAAGACATCACATGTGCCTTCTGTTCCCACAACCATATTTATAGTAATAATTATGTTATTACTTTGATATCCAGTAAAATGTGACTTGCATTGTTAGCAAGTTGATTTTATTCTGAAAGGAACTATTGCTATCTGTCCATGCCTCTTGGTGCTTGTAAAGCACAAATCTCTCACACCAACAAAATAATCCCACTAATTACTGGCATGAATGGTGTACTAAAAAAGTCTTGTGAGGCAGACCGAATAAAAGAACAGACATGGATTTAATTAGGAACAAAAAAGGAAACCAAATTTTGTTGAAGATGAGTAACATGCATAAAAAATATTTTTCAAAACTCTTAATCGTGGACCCTTTTCTAGTGTTGAGGGCATGGCTTCCTGTTCCCTAAAGTTAAATATCCTAACACGTCAAAAGCTTAAGTGACCCATTGGGTAGAGAGTGAGAATCCTTACCTACAAAACACAAGAATAGTTTGCTATATTGCTTCAAGACTCCAGCCTACAGTGTCTAGCAAGGTTTTGTTATATCTCCATCCACTAGTACCATTGTCAATCAGACAGTACACTGAATTTTGCAGTCAGTATCATTTCTTTTAAATGCCCTTCACTCATATGTTTTGGCACAACATGGGTCAATAATTCTAAGGGTGACTGATTGAGGGATGTGTGTCATCTGGGAAATTTAAAGGAATAGTAGCAACTGATTGTATTCCAAAACAAAAACCTGCTTCTGTAACCCTGGAAAATATTAAAAGGTGTCTGGATAAATTCAGTATGAGATGTTTATATATATTGTTTTAAAAGCAATGGATAATGGTGGATCTGAAACACCTGAGCACTGTTTCAGCCAGATATACTACATGGTAGGATTTAGAGGTAGTGATGTAAACTGTTTAAAATTCCTTTTGCCCGTTCACCCCCACCTCCCCTCCCCCACCCCACTGTCCCAACACCCCCACCACATCAACGACAACAAAAAAATGAAACCCTTTAGTTTTTGAGAGGAGTATCAGGGGAAACGACGGGGATTTGAAAGAACTTTTGAAAACCCCATATTTAGCTGCTTCTAAAAGGCTTCACATAATTATATATTAGGTCCTTTTCAGAAAGCTGCAGGAAAGGTTTGCCCACTCAGTACTGAATAAACCATGTACTTAAAAAAATAAACAAAAAAAAACTTGCAAAGGGCTGAACCAATAAAGTACAGATGCGAGCAATGGGAAGGGCAGCCCTGCATCATGAGGGCTTGTCCGCACTGCAGGCCGACACCTCCGGAACCTTGCAGTACACGCTGTTGGAGTTCTTGCACCGGCAGCCCGGCCTGCTGACTGTGTCATAAAACTTCTGCGATAGCTTGACGCACCCAGTTGCTGGCAGGTAACAGAACAAGCACGGCAGGAACACAGACGTGGTGCCCATGCAACACCAGCGGGCACAGCAGTTAGAGTGGGAGCAGGAACATGGGTGGTCCGCACAAGAGCCCTCCTCGTCCTCATTGGTACAGTGATAGAAAATCCCTTTGACCAGGCACATGCAGGTCGCGTAGTTCACAATGTCCTGCGGGCTACACTGACAACTCTGATTGCAGACCCAGCAGTAGGGGAGAGTTCTGGGTGAGGTGCAGCGAGCACACTTGCATTTCCCGCAGCCCTCGCAGAGTAACACGTGCTTGCCAGTCTCCTGGCGCTGGGAGGTCTCCTTAAGATCGATGGCCTTGGAGCCGGACGACTTGGGCTGTGATTGAACGGCCCTCTCACAGCCAGGCTGATCGGCCACGGACGGCGGGGCAGCGTGGTCCAGTAGCCTCTGATCAGACGAGGTACTGCTGCTACTGCTAATCGAACCAGGTCTGCTGCTGGAAGTCCAAGACAGGCTACTGTGGCTGGAGAGCTGGTGGTGGTCACAGCCCTGGTCGCGGTGACCACCGGATCTCTCCTGATGGGGCGGCCTGCTGTGGGCACTCGGGTTCCTGCTGGGCTGGGTGGCGATCGGGTTTTCCACATAATCGTTCTCCAGGCGGTTTGGTTTCATCTGGTCCATGGGCAGGATTGTGGTTTGCTGCAATCTGCCATAGGGCAAGCGACCGTCCAGCAAGGGTTGGAACACGGAAGCGGGGCTTCCAGCATTCCCGAGGGAAATCCGAGACTCCATTTGCCTCAGTCTTCTTGATCCGCACTCGAATTCCACTCCCTGCAACAAAGAACCATTAACATTTTAAAACATTAAACACAAGAGATTCTGGAAATCAGGAATAACAAACACAAAATACTGGAAGAACTATGCGCGTCAGACAGCATCAACGGAGATGAATAAAGAACTGACGTTTCGGGCCGAGATTCTTCATCTAGACCTGCCGTGACCTGATGAAGGGTTTCTGCCCGCAAAATCGACTCTTTATTCCCATCCATGGATGCTGCCAGGCCTGCTGAGTTCCTTCAACATTTTGTGCGTATTATTTTAAAATGTTGTCATATTGAAATCAACTATAACTCATCAATGTACAATGCACCTGGCCGAGACAATGTAAAACTCCACTTGGTTTAAATATTACCACTGAATTGGAAGCACTGGCTATTTTAACGGATATCTGTGGTCAAGGACACGAGGACTAATTCGTTGCCTTCCTGGTGCTGGACGGTTTAGCTTATTATTTGGGACTATTCCCCGAGTATTCTTGTTATCGAAATCACACGTTCTTCGTGCTGGGAACCCCACCAAGACCATTCAAGTCAAAGCCACAGTCCTGATCTATTCTTAGATTCAAATAGATTTCCGGATTTGCCCGTTTCTGTTCATTTATGTACCAAGTCTGTGCTGCTTGTGAACGCATTTCACTGTATGTTTCCAGCACATGTGATAAATAAAAAAAAACAAAAAACGAAAGTGGAGCTGGGAAAGAGACAAACGTATAACTAACCCAGACCCTTAAAGAGTCATAAGCAATACAGACGAGCAATTAACTATCTAATCCTTCAAACCAATAATATGTCCGCTCTGCTACAGTTAAAGTGATCAGTTACATTAACGTTATGACAGCCATGGGATCTGTTCCCTGCTCGTATCTCCACCGCCTTGTCCTTTGATTTCTCTCCCAGTCTCTCTCGTTGGGGTGCTTAATTGTCAGGTTTTCTATTCATAACCCCGACTTGGCGCAGTATCCCACGGAGAGGGCTAGGCTGTGCGTGCATTATCTACAGACGTATAAAAAGGCTGCATGTATCCCGAATAAACCGGAGATCGTTCGCACACACCGACCCAAGGAAGGAAGAATAGGCAAAATAATATCTTCAAAGTGCCCCAGATTAGACCGTTCCTTTATTCATTAAGAGGTTAGAAATGCCTTCCTGGATTACTCTAGCAATATTTTATGAACTAAAACGCCCCTCACACGAAAACAGATGTTTATTCCATTTATTTAAACATTACACAGGGACATGGTTTATATACGGCAATGTGTTGTATTCTAAATAATACGACATTTGAACAAGCACAAAAAGAGACCGAAAGATGAATCACTATTATAATTTTAACCGTGAAGGCAGCGAGTCTGCATCTGGGCGCAGTCAATAATGGAATTTCATTCATAAAATTGCCGATTAATGAATGGAACAATTTGGCCGCACTCCGGGAGGCTAGGATGCGTTTTTCATCAATTTGAATAATCGATGCAAGCCATTGAAGGATACAATGAAACATATTTTCAAAATAACCCCTATTTGTAATTACAAGAAACGGGTTCGGACAATAAACTCAATATTTACCATTTAAAACGATTACCTCGGAAATGTTATTAAACTCGACTCTAGGTCCCTGTTTTCCATTTTAGTTAATAAAACAGAATCAATGTTCAGATACCGAAAATACATTGCGATTTTGTTTTTGCAGGTCGCGGAAACAGCATCTCGTCGAAATATAACATACTGTATGAGGATTTGAAGCAAAATCGGCACTGTAGAATTTATAAATAGACGTTTTCGGTATTCAAGATTTAAGCATTTACTAATTTTCTGACAGAAATTCGCTTAAACGATGCAATTTAGTATCAATTTTAAAATCCGTTGTCTAAAAAAAGAGGAATAAGTCTGATATTATCCTTAATACGATCTTTATCGGAATCATGTACTTAACCCATGAATGTAATGTGCTAAACAATAATAAATAGAATATACTTACTTTAAACGTCCCCAGAATAATAACAAGTTCCGTTAACACCCAGGTGCAATTGGGGGATGCTCTGCTTTGTAGATGCAGTACCGCTCGGCGTGAGGGCGCACAGTGGCAGATCCTGCGTAATTTTTGTGAATGAAGCGTTTGGCAGTAGCCGGGAGGGTAGTATTTTCTTTAATAATATATTAAATCAACAACAAATTTATAAAAATGAATTTGATACCCCAGTGCTAAGCATTGGGAGTATAGAAGATGCAGTCGTTGCTTTTGCAGATTCACAGTGGGGTTTGTGGCTGAATCATTGATAAACTGCAGAGTCTCCGACTCAGTACCGTCCATCAGCCCCACTTTCTGTGAAATGCATTTTTTTTCTCTCGCTCGGCGCTCATGAATGAAGAGGCACAGGTCAGCACAGTGCGCAGGCGGCTTACTTGCAGTGCACTATGGGTTATGTAGTCTCCCACCATTTATTCTCCCCTGATCTGGAGCCACTCGGACTACAATTCCCATCACCCACTGCAGGACGCCTCCGCTTCCCACGGTTTTATTTGCATACCAGTTTACTATTGGCTGTAAGTAAAGACACGCGATGTTGATTGGATAATTAAAGAGGAACTGCCGCATCCGGTGAAAGCTGATTGGGCAACTAGGAATGGGCCTGTAAATTTGCACTCTTATTGGACAGAAGGTGTTCATTGATATATTCTCTGAGATTGTTGTGAATTAAAGAATGGAGACAGAGAACGAGAGAGTGAGAGAGAACGAGAGAGAGAGAGAGAGAGAGAGAGAGAGAGAGAGAGAGAGAGAGAGAGAGAGAGAGAGAGAGAGAGAGAGAGAGAGAGAGAGAGAGAGAGAGAGAGAGAGAGAGAGAGAGAGAGAGAGAGAGAGAGAGAGAGAGAGAGAGAGAGAGAGAGAGAGAGAGAGAGAGAGAGAGAGAGAGAGAGAGAGAGAGAACGACAACGACAGATGTGCCTTAAAGGGATATCGACTTTTTGCACTGTTCCATCAGCCACATCCATTGAATCCTTCGGTCAAAATGCAGTATTGTATGAAGGTTTATACCTTCTTTACCATTTGTTGTAACAGTGTACGTTCCCCGTTAAGAGGGTTTTCCCCTCGCTCAGCTAATAATTCTTTCTCAAGCACAATGGAGGACAGTCACCTTTGCTAAATGCGGAAATCTCATTTTTACAATTAAATCCCAACGTTGAGCTATAACCTTGTCCAGAGCTACAGTGGATTGTACTTAGTTTAATGGAAAATTATTTTTTATCTAGATCAGAATAACCCAGAGTTATAATTGTTGACAACTATTCTGATAAATATATATAATAAATGTCATGCCTTGAGCTAACCCACCTGAAACCAGAGATATAGGAGCAATATCTAGAGGCCCTTTGGTGCTGTTATTCACTAAGTGAAATAATAGAGACATAATAGAGACAGAGCTGCCAATAAAACAGCTTTTATTGAAGACAGTCAACTTTTAATACCAGCAACAATCTATCAAAAGCCACGTTACTTTCTACGGTCTGTCCTTAAGGCTGCATGCACAATCACTTGCATTATACAATTTCAAAGTAGTGACAAAATCATACAAACTAATAACTTTCTGGGGCGGCATGGTAACACAGTAGCAGACTGGGTTCAATTTCCACCTTGCCAGTAAGGAGTTTATACGTTCTCCCTGTGACCACATGGGTTTTCCTCTAGGTGCTCCAGTTTCTACCCACAGTCCAAAGATGAATGGGTTGGTATGTTAACTGGTCATTGTAAATTGTCCTGTGATTAGGCTAGAGTTAAATACTGGGTCACTGAGAGGCACAGCTCAAAGGGCCGGAAGGGCATATTCCACAAAGAAAAACTACCTGAAAGCCATGAATTAACAACTTGCGTACACATTAATTATACAATTAACTATTTATAGAGACAGATACACAACTCGAGATATAACAAACTAAAAAAACCTCTCGAAGTCTTTTGACAAACAAATAAGTCATTCACTTCATATCTCTAAAGTAACTGTGACAAGTATTGATAATTCCAGTAATTACTTATTCAGAGTTTTCGTACACATTCCGATTCACATCCTGCTTTGCAACCATTGTCTGTATCCAAGTATGCAATTAATACATGTTCTAAACATCAAAATTAAACTTAATATATATAGGCTTCAAATGCATTAACTGTTACAACATCTACAAAGTATACATTGAGCTTATGATTGTCAGTAATGAGCCAATTAGAGACAGAGTAATAGAGAGCAATACAGCAGAGATACAGGCTCTTCAGCCCAACAGTATTCCTCCGCTGGTTTCCCATTAAGTCTCGTCATCTCTGCCATCTCACCATCTTATATCTTAATTCTCATTCTGACTTCCTGTCGACACTTCTTTCTTGTAGCCACCTTTAAGTCATAAAGTTTGACTTTCCCTCTCGGGGTTGTTTCCCAAAGCTCACCATTCTACCAGACTGTTTCGAGTTCTCTTGCCACAGTGGTTACATTTCATTATCTCCGTGTTTGCTGCAACATTCATCGCTGGATCTTCAGAGCAGTTGAACTGCCTCCACGCTGCAGTGTAGTTCTTTCAAAGCAGCCAACTCGGTATAAAATTGGTTCTCTCCCTTTAGCAACATTGCGAAGGAAAGCCTTGCAGGCTGTTTTCAATTTTATTGAAATAAAACATATTTGGCCCTTTGAGCCACACCACCCAGCAATGCCCCAATTTTAACCCTAGCCTAATTACAGGGCAACTTACGATGACCAATTAGAATTGATACGTCTTGGGCTGTGGGAGGAAACTATAGCACCCGGAGGAAAACCACACGATCACGGGGAGAACAAACAAACTCCTTACAGGCACTGGCGGGAATTGAACCCAGGTCGCTTGTACTGTAAAGTGTAGTGTTAACGATTACGCAATGCTGGGCTCTTCCTTAGAACTCAGAATCTCACCCTTGGTATTAGTACATTGTGTGCCAAACTCAATTAAAACTACCTCATATCAGTGCTCATGCTGACCCTTAAGCCTTCCAATTTATCTGTGCTCTCTTGTTTTAGCAATATCATCCTGAAACATGCTATATCATCCCAAGCAAATTAAGGAATTTTCCTCTGAAATAATTGCTAAGGGGGATAGTGGATTGCTCTAAACAAATGACTCCTTCCCCTCAAGCTATTTATAATGAATTATCCTTTGTGGTACATGTCACATCCTTCTCAACTTTGTGGTGACCTACATAAATACTTTGGTAATAAACACCTTCTCTCCTAGCACACACATAAAGTGCTGGAGAGACTCAGCAGATCTGGCCAGCATCTATGGAGAGGAATAAACAGTTGATGTTTCCAGCTGTAACCCTCATTCAGATTGGAAAGGAAGGGGGAAAATCTCCTCCCCGATACCCAATCAGTCAGCACTGCAAACCTTTGCCTCTCATAGAGTCCTGTGCAAAAATCTTCGGCACACCAAACTAAGGTGCCTAAGACTTTTACACAGTGCTGTACTGCTCAACATGGAGCAGCAGACAAGTTTGTAAATCTGGCGGGAGCAAAGGATGTTGGGAATGGCAAGGGTGGAGCGCCAAGTGAGTCAGGTGACAGAGAAGAAGTGTCTGGATCGGTGGGGTTGGGGGGGGGGAAACGGTGTTAGTGGCGCAGGTGCCTACACACCCACCCCTAAGACACCAGAGAATACGTACACAACGCTGGAAGAACTCAGCAAGTCAGGCAGATTCCGTGAGAAAAGAGTAGCCAACGTTTTGAGCCGAGACGCTTCATCGGGCTGATTCCAAACAAATGGCCTATTGATCATTGCAGAATGTCTCTCTGGTGCTTCCTGCTCCATTCCCTATCCCTTCCCCTTTTCCCAACCATTATTCTTCTCCCTCAGCCCCCTTCCCACTCAGTCCGGAATACAAACCCATAACAGAATCAGGTTTATCATCACTTATTCCTGTCATGAAATTTGTTTTTTTGTATGGCAGCACTACAGTGCAATACATAAAATTACTACAGTACAGTGCACAAGTATTAAGCACCCTAGCTACATATACAGTATGTGCATAAGACCTTTGCACAGTACTGTATCTCAGGTATGATCCTCATCAGTCTCTCTTTTTCTATGAGTACGTCATGTTCTGGGATTGGTAACTGTGGACATTGCCCTGAGTCTTGGAGTCATTCAGTACCAAAACAGATCCCTTGACCCTCTTGCATGTCTGTGCTGACGAAGATACACTATCTATGTATTCCACTCCCATTTAGCAGCACTCAGCACCTCTCAAGCCTACCTGCAGTGGCTGGGCAGTGCCAATGCACCCAGAAGTATGAAAGCTTCCTGGATCTCTTCACTGCAGAATATTACAATCCGTTCAATGACCCATAAAAACAACTCAGTCTAGCTTGCCGGTGGACGTCCAAAACCCAGACTACCAAAGGCAAGTAACTGACACACCTTTACAACCGCCTACCCAACTATTCACCTCCCACATAACTAGGAGAGTCCCACTAGCAAAGGTGCTCAACGACATTTTCCACTTCTTCAATGAAAAGTACTAGAAGTATTTCTGCTTCCTTTCTTTACTATCACGTGATATCCCGATCAGGATACCAGGCACATGGTGGAATTAGCTAGTAAAGATGATAAGGGTGGGGCATGGTATTGTAATGGTTAGCACAATGCTTTACAGTATCAGCGGCCCTGTCAATTCCTGCCACAGTCTGTAAGGAATCAGAATCAGTTTTATTATCACCAGCATGTATCGTGAAATGTGTTAATTTATACCTCCTTCCTAATGGTAACAATGAGAAGGGAGCATGTCTTGGGTGGATGGGGGTCCTTAACAATGGACACTGCCTTTCTGAGGCACCGCTCCTTGAAGATGTCTTGGATGCCACAAAGGCTAGTACCCAAGATGGAGTTGACTAATTAGACAATTTTCTGCAGCTTCTTTCGGTCCTGTGCAGTAGCCCCCCTACCTCCATACCAGACAGTGATGCAGCCAGTCTGAATGCCCTCTATGGTACATCTATAGAAGTTTTTGAGTGTTTTAGGTGGCAAACCCAATCCCTTCAAACTCCTAATGAAATATAGCCGCTGTCTTGCCTTTTTTATAGATACGTTGGGAGCAGGTTAGATCCTCAGACATCTTGACAACCAGGAATTTGAATTTGCTCACTCTCTCCATTTCTGATCCATCTCTGAAGATTGGCTTGTGTTCCCTCATCTTACTACCCTTTCTGATCTGCACAATCAGCTCTTTGGTCTTACTGACATTGAGTATAAGGTTGTTTCTGCAACACCACTCAACTAGTTAGTATAACTCACTCTTGTATGCCCTCTCATCTCCATCTGAGATTTTACCAAAAATGGTTGTATCGTCAGCAAATTTATAAAGGCATTTGAGTTATACCTAGCCATACAGTCATGGGTACAGAGGGAGTAGAGCAGGAGATGCGCTAGCATTGATCGCCAGCGAGGAGCAGATATTATCACCAATCCACACAGATGGTGGTCTTCTGTTTAGGAAGCTGAGGATCCAATTGCAGAGGGAGGTACAGAGGATCACAGTCGATCAGGACTGCGGGATGTTCTCCCCGTGAACACGTGGTTTGCTCCGGGTACTCTGGTTTCTCCCACAGTCCAAAGCTGTATCAGTTAGAAGGTTAATCGGTCATTGTAAATTGTCCCGTTATTAGGCTGGGGTTAAATCGGGGGAGGCTGGGCAGTGCAGTTCAAAGGGCTGGAAGGGTCGACTCCACACGGTATCTCAGTAAGTAAGTGAGTAATCAAGCAAGCAGATAGATAGATAAATCAATCATTCCCAGCTGGACTCTTCCATATTATTTTCCCCTTGAATCTGAGACAATGCCAGTTACGTTTTCCAGCAGTGCTCCCACTCATGCGGGCAAATATCAACCTCTCTCTTAACTGCAAAACTGCTCAATTGTTCATGCCAAGCAAACCTAATTTTTGTTACGCCTGTTTAAACTATTTTACAATAGAAATTTCAAAGTTGTTGGATGATCTTGAAAGCAAGGGAAGTGGACATCTTTCCATTCTGAGCAAAAAAAAATCAATTATTAACCTTTACTTATTTTTAATTTGAAAAATGACACACATTTAGACATGCAAAAACTTGAATGAACGGGGAACAAGGACATTTCCCTGGTCTTACAAACCTCCAAGGCAGTATTCGAGCTAATTGCAATGTTGACTAGAAACCAAAACCAGCTTGACACACTTTACAAAGAATCACCAAAGTAAACTGATTAAAGTGCAAAATAAAATAAATATTCTTTAACATTACATTCCCCGGCCATTTTCCAATTGGTATGCAGGATCAGGAAAAATAACTGAAGTTGTTTCATTCTCTCATGTGGATAAGTATTATGTTCTAATCAACTATTTAGCAGCTTCCATTGTAAATCCATGTTCTACCAAAGCTTAACAGAATCCAAGCAATATCTCATGGTCAATATCAGCAAGACCAAGGAACCGATAGTGCACCTCAGGAGGGGAAGCTAGGAGAGCACTCATCAGTAGTGGAAGGGATGAGCAGCGTCAGCTTCCTGGGAATCAAAATCTTTGAGGCCTAACCCATTGATGCGATTACCAGGAAAGTACACCAGTGGTTATATTTCTTTAGGAGATTGAGGAGATTTGATATGTCACCAGATGTCATCAACTCTAGCAAATTTCTACAGACGTGCTGAGGAGAGCTGTCTTACTGGTTGCATTATTGCCTAGCATGGAGGCCCAATATGCAGATTGGAAGAGGCTGCAGAATGTTATAGACTCAGCCAGTTCCGTCACAGGCACAATCCTCCCCACCGTTGTGGACATCTTTAAAAGGTGATGCCTCAAGAAAGTGGTATCCATTATTAAAGACCTTCAATATCCAGGAAAAGCCCTCTTCTCATTATTAACGTTGTACAGGAGCCTGAAGACCCACACTCAATGTTTTAGAAATAGCCTCTTCCCCTCCACCATCAGATTTCTGAATAGTCCAGGGACCCATAAGCACTGCTTCACTACCCTTTTCTATTTTCTATCTATCTATTTATTATTTATTTTAAAGCATTTGATGGCTCTGGGACTGTACTCACTGGAATTCAGAAGACTGTGGGGAGATCTCATTGAAACCTGTCAAATGGTGAAAGGCCTCAATAGATTGGATGCGGAAAGGATGTTTCCTATGGTGGGGGAGTCTAAGACCAAAATAGAGGGGTGTTCTTTCAGAACAGAGATGAGGAGGAATTTCTTTAGCCAGAGAGTGGTGAATCTGTGGAGCACGTTGCCACAGGTGGCAGTGGAAGCCAAGTCATTGGGTATATTTAAGGCAGAGATTGATAGATTTTTGATTGGTGAGGCTATGAAAGGGATATGGGGAGAAGGCAGGAGAATGGGCTGAGAGGGCAATTAATCAACTATGATGAAATGGCAGAACAGACTCGATGGGCCAAATGGTCTAATTCTGCTTCTATATCTAATGGTCTCATTGTACCTTAGAGCAATTTTTATGTCTTGCAACGTACTACTACCACAAAACAACAAATCTCACAACATACGTGAGTGATAATAAATCTGACTCTGAATCTCTTTACTGCCCAAGACAGAAGTGCTAAAGGTGTGATCCCAAGGAGCATGCATTCACCATATGTTCCAGCATTTAGCCTTGAAGGCCAATGATTTTATTAGGAGCACTTTCAAAATGCTCCTCCTACGAAGGACAGAATAATTACTTTACCCTCTTAAACTTCAGAAGAATTTGCCTCTAATTGTTAACTCAAGAATGCCATTCTTTGGGCTTGACTTCAGTGAAGGAATCATGCCTTTTCATTATTATCAATGGTTTGTAACTTGGGGTGAGTATAACAGCACATGTGCATCATTCTGCCCCCTTTAGAGTTGTTGAGATCCCATCTCTCATGCCGAGGAGATTTGATCACCGAAGGACACAACCATCCTGAACCAGACTTCCACATCAATCTGTATAAAAAAAGCATAACCTGATGGCAGATTTGGTTTCCACAATAGCTCTTGTCCCCAGGTAAATATACTTAGCAAAATAGGCAATAATGTAATATGTATTTCAGAATAGCGGCATATTAAAATGAAAGAGTCGACAGAATCTTTACATTGGACACAGAAGAGAGAATATCTTCCCATTAATGCTGACTGGATGAGAGCACATGACACTAAGGTGAAAGGACACAGACTAATTCACACTATCCCCTGAAATGTTTTCTAACTAAAGTGAATATTAGTTTGTAACTATCAACCCGGATCTTCAGAAATGTCGGAATCAGAATCAGGTTAAATGTCGTGAAATTTGTCATTTTGTGGCAGCGGTGTACAATGCATAATAATAGAAACTAGAAATTACAGCAAGTGTATATCTATATATATATATAAAGAAAAGTAAATAAAATAATGAACACAAGAAAGTCAGCGGATGCTGGAAATCCGAAGCAATGCACCCAAAATGTTGGAGGAACTCAGCAGGTCAGGAGGCATCAGCCCAGCAAAAAGAGAGTTAAAAAAATACTGAGGTAGTGTTCATGGGCTCAATGTCCATCAGGAATGTGATGGCAGAGATGAAGAAGCTGCTTCTGAACTGTTAAACGTATGTCATCAGGCTCCAGTACCTTCTCTATGGTGGCAGCAATGAGAAGAGGGCATGTTCTGGGCGATGGAGGTCTTTAATGCCGCCTTTTTGAGGCATGGCCTTTCTGAGGCTGGTGCCCAATGACAGAAATAAGGCCTGAATGAATGAAATGTGCAATAATTTGCTACCATATTTACCAAAGAGAAATACATTGAGGCATACTCCAACTGAGGTCAGAACAATAGACATTTGTAAGTGGTCGTGGTGCAGTCAAGAGATTCAAGGAAGATCAACAAAGGAATGGAGTGAGTGAGAGTTGAATGCCTGCGGAATTTTCCTTCTGTGTCTGCCTCTTGCTGCATCAAGGCAAAACTCACTGTGGACAAAGTATAAAAAGCTGGTAAAAAGTAAAAAGTAAAAGAATTGCAGTGGTATTTAAAGGTTAAAGTTTTGCACTGTATTACAATCAGACCTCAATTTAGTAATCTAAGATGGACAAGTTCAGCACAAGTTTACCAATATTAGCATTTAAGATACTCCAGCATACATTTAGTATCAAGCTGCGCTTTTTAAACTATATATTTTCAATATATTTTCAGAATTTTGCCAAAACTATTTCACTGCCATATTAAGCTACAAATTAAGATTTATAGTTTACATTATAATAAATTTCCAGAGTAATAACATGTAAGTTTCAAAAGCCATTAATTTCTTCCTTAGGTGCCTTAGAAACTCACAGAATGAAATGATTAAAGTTCCAAAGTTTATCCTTCAGTATCCTCTCAGGTCCCTTAGGTAGTGTAAATGCCTGCAAGATTTACAAGTCTCCTCACAGTGTTCCTTGTTATTAAGTTTAAAATAAAGAAAAATTCAGTCATTGTTTATGAGCACCAATAGGCATATAAAAAACATATTTTTCACATTTGTATTTAAAGAGCATCACATAATAAGCAATTACTAATCCATCTCTGCAGCAGGTATTATACATGAAAGCATTTTTACCTTTATGCACCCTGTAATCCACACAACCGTACCTCTCCACACATCAGCTCTAATGACAGATGCCACTGGGAGCCTACTGCTTCTGTGCCTCGAACAGGAGCTACAGAATGAGGATGCAGGTGGGCGGGAGTGTGCAGACTGTGCTCGCTCAGCCCACCCACATCAAACAATGCCATCTCCGTGCCATACAGCAGGGCTGCTCACACCACTTGGCATCAATTGAAAGCACCCATTTAATTAGAAATATTTTTTGAAGTGGCAGATTGTTCACGGTGTAACTGCAGCACAAGTGATTCTATCTGCAACAGTTGTGTTTCAAGCACATTTGTCTTTTAAAATTGGGTTTGAATCCTGTGGAATAGGTGATAGAGAATTTCTGCTTCCTTTCTCTGGTTCTACCTCCGAGCCAATCCAACATTTTGATGTAATTATCGGACTGAATTTGATATTCCGAAAAGATGTAAAAAATACTTACCATTTCTCCGCAAATTCAGTGGGACCATAAGACATAGGAACAGAATTAGGTCATTCAGCCCATCAAGTCTGCTGCACCATTTCATCGTGGCCAATTTATTACTCCTCTCAATCCTATTCTTCTGCCTTTTCCCTGTAACCTTTGATGACACCCTTATTAATCAAGAATCTTCCAACTTTTGCTTTAAATATATCCAATATCTTAGCTTCTACTACCATCTGTGGCAATGAATTCTACGAATTCCTCCTCATGTCTGTTCTAAAGCAACATCCTTGTACTCTGTGACTGTGCCCTCTTGTCCTAGATTTCCTCTACTATAGGAAGCATCCTGACCTTCGAGGTCTCTATCTATCCTGTCCACTCTATCTCGGTGTCTCAATATTTGATAGGTTTCAGTGAGATCGCTCCTCGTTCTTCTAAACTCCAATGAGTACAGACCCTTCCATCAAATGCTCCTTATACTTTAACCCATTCACTCCTGGGATCATTCTTGTGAACCTCCATCCTTCCTCTTCAAGGTCAGCACGTGCTTTCTCAGATAAGGGGCCCAAAACTGCTCACAGTACTCCAAGTGCAGTTCTTTTTTCATATTCTAGCCCTCTTGAAACAAACGCTAACACTGCATTTGCTTTCCTTACCACTGACTCAACCTGCAAATTAACCTTTAGGGAATCCTGCACGAGGAGTCCCAAGTCCCCTTGCAATCTGATTTCTGAATTTGCTGCCCATGTGCAAGGGCATGGTTGCGATAAGTTCAATCAACACCTTAGATCACATGTTAACACAGATAAGAGTCCAAATTCCAACTGGTCTTCAATTGAGTTTCATTCTCCTGAGCAATATTTCCGTTTCAATGTACAGTCATAGATCAGTTTGCCATGAAATGTTCCAGCCAAGATTAGTAATTCTACACTATATACTTAAACCTGAAAGGCAGTGTCATGAGTTGAAATAAGTAGAGCCTGCAGAACATCAAAATCAACCTTAGGCCATTCCACTTCGGACACAACCTGGGTGCATGCCACTGTTCTGCTTCAACATTTCAAAGCCAGCTTGGCAAGAAATGCAAATCTCTGATCAGGGATCCTAATTTTCAATCAGAAAATGCATAAATATTTGCAATATATCCATTTTCCCTTTAATTTACTTTTCTTTGAACGACTCCACTGAAACCAAAATCTTGTGAACATTTTTCATACAAGTGATAAGACAATCTACTGGCATGGAAACAGGCCACAAAATAAAACAAAATAAATTTCATGACACGTGTGAGTGATGATAAACCTGATTCTGAAATGGGTCTCTATTGTGGACTGAGAATGAGAAGGGGGCAGGGAGAGGCAAATAATGGTTGGGAAAGTGGGGAGGGAGTGGGAAGCACCAGAGAGACATTCTGTACTGATCAATAAACCAACTGTTTTGAATCAAGTGACCTTGCCTGGTGTCTCAATGATGGAAGTGTCTAGATGTGCACCATTTCCTGCTCCTGAAGCACACTCCTCAGTCACTACCACACCCCTGCCATGGCACTACACCCTCTCCATTCCCAAAGTATATATATATATGCCCAAGACTTTTGCATAGTACTGTACACACTGGTGTCAATCTGTAATGGCCAATTAGACTACAACTCCCACACCAGTGCTTTCTAGGTATTACTGAAGACCAGTAAAAACTTATTTGATAGGCCATAATTCTGCACCGAGGCAGAGTTAGTAGATCTGCTGCATCATAGATCCATAGGCAAAGGTTCAATACTGACCTCTATTGCTCCCTTGGTGATCTTTTCATGTTCTTACAATGGAGAGTATGTTGACTGGTTGCATCACATCCTGGTATGGAAGCACCAGTGCCTTGGAAGGGAAAATCCTCGAAAAGGTAGTAGATTTGGTGCAGTACATCATGGGTAAAGCCCTTCCAACCACTGAGCACATCTATATGAAACACTGTTGTAGGAAAGCAGCAGCCATCAGCAGCGATCCACACCACCCAGACCATGCTCTTTTCTTGATGCTGCCATCAGAGAGAAGGTACAAGAGCCTCAGGACTCACACCACCAGGTGCAAGAACAGTTACTACACTTCACCCATCTGGCTCTTGAACAAAGGGAATAACTACACTCACTTGCTCATCCATTTAAGAAGTTCCCAAAACCAATGATCTCACTTTAAGGACTCCTATATCTTGTTATGTGTGAGGTGGTTCATTTTGGTAGGTCAAGTATGTTGGCAGAATTTAGTATTAATGGTAAGACTCTTGGTAGTGTGGACGATCAGAGGAATCTTGGTGTCCGAGTCCATAGGACGCTCAAAGCTGCTGCGCAAGTTGACTCTGTGTTTAAGAAGGCATACGGTGCATAGGCCTTCATCAATCGTGGGAATGAGTTTAGGAGCTGAGAGGTAATGTTGCAGCTATATAGGACCCTGGTGTACTGTGCTCAGTTCTGGTTGCCTCACTACAGGGAGGATGTGGAAACCATAGAAAGAGTGCAGAGGAGAGTTACAAGGATGTTGCCTGGATTCGGGAGCATGCCTTATGAGAATAGGTTGAGTGAACTTGTCCTTTTCTCCTTGGAGGGACAGAGGATGAGAGGTGACCAGATCGAGGTGTATAAGATGATGAGAGACATTGATCATGTGGATAGGTAGAGGCTTTTTCCCAGGGATGAAATGTCTAGCGCAAGGCCGCACAGTTTTAAGGTGCTTGGAAGTAGGTACAGAGAAGATGTCATGGGTAAGTTTCTTATGCAGAGACTGCTGAATGTGTGGAATGGGCTGCTGGCGACAGTGGTGGGGGAGGATACAATAGGGTCTTTTAAGAGATTCCTCGATAGGTACATGGAGTTAGAAAAATAAAGTGCTATGGGTAACCCTAGGAAATTTCTAAGGTAAGGACATGTTTGGCACAGCTTTGTGGGATGAACTGCCTGTACTGTGCTGTAGGTTTTGCTTGTTTCTATGTTATTTCATGTTCTCGTTACTTATTGCTATTTATATTTACATTTGCACAGTTTGTTGTCTTCTGCACTCTGGTTGATCTTTCATTGATCCTGTTAACGTTACTATTCTATAGATTTGCTGAGTGTGCCCAGATGAAAATGTATCTCAGGGTTGCATATGGTGACATATACGCACTTTGATAATAAATTTACTCTGAAATTTGAACTTGGTGGTCCTTTTAGGGTAAATTGCCTCTAGTATGGAAATATGTGATAAAACCTAGGAAGAGGGATACAGGGAGCAAAATATGAAATTACTGTAAGCTTTTAGTTGGACACTTGACGGTAATCAGTAGACCAAAGGACCTATTACTATGCTAACTAACTATGATTAGACGACTCACAGTGATCGTAAAATTGGGCGTGCATCTTGCTTCTTCTGAATAGAAACTATTCATGTCAAAAGAGAAACTTCAATTATCAAACTTCAGAATGTCCCTAAATTGTGATGTACCGAAAACTGCTGTGAAGGAAGAAAACTCCCACAAAGAACAAATATACTATCTTGATATTATTTCACTGATGCTGGAGATAATAATACCAGATACGTGCTCTGCTCATTGACAATATATATCCACATAGTCCTATCTAAACACAACTGGTCATACGTATTTCATTAAAATTATGAGCATATCCTGCCTCTCAGATATAGTGTGTTGCAGTTGTAATATAGATGCACAGTGTGAATTGCTTTGTTGCAAGTAAAGCAAATGTTTTGTATCAGTGGCGATAATTCTTGTCTGGCATTGGCTAAGAGAAAAAGATATTGGACAAAACTTGGACTTTATTTTTTTGAGTAATGGCTTGGGATATTCACGGTCTGTTTTAACACATGCCCAAATGGTCAGGGCAGCTTTGGGACTGAGTTGACTTGATTAGTTTGCCAGCCAGTTTTACATCTTGTCCAAAAGGGAACAGTCGGACCAGGTGATGTTTCCCTCAGTATTGAAACCAGTCTTGTTGATAATAGTGGTCCTCAAAGGACCCCGGACACAAGGAAAATGTCCAGGGTACTCTCCAGTCATCCTCAGTGAAAAATACATGTATATCATATCAACCACAGTAAAGTAGGCCACCATCTGTAACCAGCTAGTGATATTCTTCTAGATAAACTGTACATTAGCACCTTTCTCTTAGAAACAGGAGTGCTGAGCACCATGAATAATCCCTTTCTGGGTGTGATGTGGAAGATGCCTGTTACCTTTGGAATCGCATCAGAGCAAGACACAGATGCCTCCAGGCAACAGAGGAAGGAAGGAAATTGGAAAAGAAAATTGGTGAGAGAAGAAAAAAGACGTTAACCTGTTTGCCGACTGCCACAGAAGAGGTTTTGTGTATAAAGCACATTTGGGAAGCATTAGCTTTTGCCTAGATGTCACTATGACACCGCGATCTTTGAAGTTAAGGATCTATAATTAGGAAAACAGAGTAGAACATCTTGAGAGCAGGAGTTTTTTTTTGTTGCCTGAGATGGAACTTTGTACAGTCAAGGAAGCATCTGCACTCTTGCATGAATTGTGAAATTTTCTGCTAAGGTAACATGAAATGATGAACCCATTCAATTTTCCACAGACAGAATTTCATATCTTAATTATTAATACAGTACTATAATGCCATAAAGATATTTACTGTTTGAAGGCAGCTGCTCTTAACTTCAGTTCACCTCTTTTATGATTATCTCCAGCCACGTGGTCACACACACACACACACACACACACTCTCACTCTCTCTCTCTCCCCCCCCCCCCACCCCCCAATAAATATCAACAGAAGCAAAGAACCATTTGGTCCATTATTCCTGTGCTTGTGTTGCTCCCACACTACAAACAAAACATGCTGAATTAAGTTAAAATTTTGCTCTTTACTTTGCAGATGCTTTAAACAACAGACATTGCTAAAGTAACACCCTAGCACTCTCTTCACTTTGGGGCCTGAGCTAAAAGACGGACCAGTGTGGGAACCCCACCACCATCTCCCACTTTCTTTCTCCACTATCTGAGGTACCTAATCTAAATCCATTGGTCCAGCCCTAATTCGATTGCAAATTGAGCCAGAATACAGAAGAGCCCAGAGCTCAAGGCAACCAAAATAACAGTTTCAGTGAAATATTGTACAGAAAAGGATGTGCAGGGCGAAGGAGTACATTTCTGAGACCGAGGTGGAGGAGCGTTGTTGGGAGAGACATAAAGAGAGATTTATTTAACATCTGTCCACACTATAATCTGAACTGACAGTAATTGATGGTAACCTAGCATGCCAAGAACGGAAAAGTATTCAATTTCGCAGTATCCTCCAGAGCCAAAAAGCAGCATTAAAATAAAGTTTGTGAAACTTTAGAGAACTGCCCAAATTAATACTAAATTCTATTAACCAGATAACAGGAAACTATGAAGTCAATTCTGCCTTTAATGAATTACTTGCTGAAGCTATTACAGAAATAGTTGGATACAATTAAATACAGATCAACAGGGATTGATAATACTCTTTGGAAAAGAGAACACATAAACTAAATGCTTTAAATGCTTGTAAATTAGGGCAATATCGAATGTTACTAAAATACGGGGAATAGAGTTTCTGACACAGAGTCAGAAAGGTATCAAGTTAATAATATGGAGGGGTGTAGCATTGAGCAGATAATAAAATACTCCGGCAGTTAGACACATGATTCTTGGACACACCCAAAAACAGTCATATTTTTGTCGTACTTTATCAGATTAACTAGGCATTTGTCCCACTACTATTTGTAGGAACTTGCTCTATACAAATTGCTGCATCTTTTGCTGCCACACAATACCAAATGAGCTTCAAAGGTACTTGCTTTGAAGTGCTTCTGAACGTTGCACGATTGTGAATCAGAATCGGGCTTATTATCACAGACATAAGTTGTGAAATTTGTTGCTTTGCGGCAGCAATACAGTGCAATACATAAAAATATGTATATATGTTGTAATAAGAACTATAAAGGATAATAAATAAGGCCAGTGTAAAACTTGAGACAGTGGTCATGGGTTCATAGTCCATTCAGAAATCTGAACAGACCCTGAACCATTTACTTATTTAAATTTATTTAAAGATACAGCATGGTGATGGGTCCATCAAGTCTGTGCCCCCAACTCTACCTATGTGACCAACTAATCTACATACCTGTGACCTTTGGAATGTGGGAGGGAACTGCAGCACCCAGAGGAAGCCCATGCGGTCGTGGGGAGAGTGTACAGACCCCTCACAGACAGTGGCGGAAATCAGACCCCAATCAATGATCACTGCCGCTGTAAAGCGATCGTGCTATTTGTCAAAACAGCATGCCATCAACTCACTAAACCTAACCCACACGTCCTCGAAATGCGAGAGGAAAGGGGAGCATCCAGAGAAAATCACCACAGTCACAGGGTGAACGGGAATACTCCTTACAGACAGTGGCAGGAGTTCAACACGGGTTCTTGACTCCAAAATGGCATTATTCTGACCACACCACCCCATTTAATAAATAGGAGCTCTTTCCTTTGTTTACTATTCAAAATAGTGTTGTTAACAACTGTGTTGAAAAACTGCAGGGCTTCGCATATCAAGTAAAGGACATCCAGCTCTGCAGTAGGAAGTACTGGGAGACTTGTGAACTTAAAGATTGAAAGCCCCCTATAAGAGTCCAAAACTGTGTAACTCTCATAATGCTGAAAATCAATTGTAAAGTCAATTGAAAGTCCACACAAAACACAGCATAATGTTTAGTTACAACTTTAAAACATTTTTTAAACTCCTCTGATATCTTCTGGTACTATGAACATAAGTTGGAGTTTGCCACTAACACAGTGGCTGTTTGATTCCAGTGGAATGCCAGGACAGTGCAGTAATTATTACTGCTTATGTCTTCAATGTACATGCCCCAGCAAAATCCCAGTGTTCTTCACCCCCTAACAATAAACAGGTTACCACTGCGGAAATGACTTCAAGTGTTTCTTCAGTTGTGTGAATGGCTGTCAGATTTATCATAATAACTATTAACAATGTTTTTTTTTAACCTGTTAGCATTAATGGGGTAAATGGCAGTGATCCAACTTGCAGACATATCAGGAGGGTCAAATTACACACATTTGAAAGATTTGAAGAGAGATCCATTAGACCATAAAACCACAGGACAAAGGGCAGAACTATGCCATTCGGTCCATCGAGTCTGCTCCACCATTCTATCACTGGCTGATCCATCTCAACTCCATTCTCCTGCCTTATTTCTGTAACCTTTGACCTCCTTACTGATCAATCTCTGCTTTAAATATAGCCAATGACTTGGCCTTCACAACCATCTGGGGCGCAGAATTCCACAGAGTCACCACAGTTGATAGAATAAAGATGGAATACATGTGGCTTGCTACTTCCTTTACATAACCCACTCGCCCAGTCGTCAAGCAGTATAACATATTTTTCACTGTGCTCTTTGCAAGGGCACTGAAGGTCCCTATGATTAGCGTAGGGACTGCATATGACTGGTTTTGCAAAGGTTCTGCTTTTTAATAGGGAGTCTAGAAAATTGTAAAATACAAACAGTGTTAAAAGTTTCATTTGATTCTCCAAATTATATATATCAAGTATATGAAGTAATGGAGGGCTATGGTCCCGATGCAGGTCGATGGGATTAGGCAGTTTAAATGGCTCAGCACAGACTAGTTGGGCCAAAGGGCCTGGTTCTGTGCTGTACTTTTCTATGACTCTCTGACTCTATCTTGGCACATTAGAAAGATTTTGGATGAGATTTCAACAGAACCAAGGCAATTCTTGGAACTCAACCATGTTTTTCCTGGTGTAACAGGCACGCTCAGTTTGAACCATTTTTCATAAAATGTATGTATTTTCCTGTAAATACTTGCAAGAAAGTGAAACTCAAGGTAGTAAATTCTTACATATGTATTTTGATAACAAATTTACTTTGACAAAACCATATTTTGATCTCTATGGGTTCAAATTAAATTTATTTACAAGGTATGCATGTCACCATATACACCCTGGCATTCATAAAAGAACAAAGAAATACAATAGAATCAATGAAAAGCTACACACAAAGACTGACAAACAACTAACGTGCAAAAGAAAACAAACTGCAGATACAAAATATAATAATAAACAAGTAAAGAAATAATACTGATAACATGAGTTGTAGAGTCTCTGAAGGTGAGTCCATTGTTTGTGGAATCAGTTCAGAGTTGAGGTGAGTGAAGTTATCTATGACAACTTCCTGAACCTGGAGGTCTGGTACACAAGGCTCCTCTACCCTCTTCCCAATGGCAGCTACCAGGAGAGAGTATAGCCTAGCAGTGGGGGTTCCTGATGATAGATATTGCTTTCTTGCAGCAGTGCGCACACACACACACACACACACACACACACACACACACACACACACACACACACACACACACACACACACACACACATATATATACCTAAGACTTTTGCACAGCTCTGTAAATAGGCAGCAAATCATAAAACTCTGCAGGTGGGGGATACCCAAAGCCACACACACAAAATGCTGGAGGAAGTCAGCAGGTCAGGCTGCATCCATGGAAATGAAAAAAAATAAGAGTCAGCGGTTCAGGCCGACTCCCTTGCTGAGCATTTTGTGGTGTGTTGCTCTGGGTGAGCAGCTGGGGTATTGAGCAGGTGGAGGAGCTGTTGGATGGCAGAGAGTCAATGTGGAGCAGTCAGTTTACAAGGGGTTATACCAGACAAGAAGATTGTGGAAGGCTTCACAACGCTATAAAAGCTCTACTACATGGCATTTTCCCAATCAGGGGAGCCACGGCAGAGCTGTAGAAACAAGTCCAATAAGTGAATAAAAAGGCATTTATTACTTCTTTCCTCTAAAGTTTAATATTTATACATTAACTGGACCATCACTACATTAACATTACCACACTCCCAACACTGCCTTGGCAATAATGGTTTCTTTAATTTAGAATGGTAACCAAGAATTTAAACAAGTTTAAAGATTTGACCTTCATTGGAAGCCTGCTATGAAAATGTGGTCCAAACGACTCTGAAAGGTGTATTTTCCAAGAACAAACCCCACAACCTGTGCATTTTATAAATGTGTTACCGGAGCCTATCACTGTTGATCACAGTCAAGGCTTTGGGGACACAACTGGAGTCCAAAACACTAATAAAAATTTCAGAATCCCATGTCATAAAAAATGAGATTTGATTTACACGGTCGCCATAAACTAGGGTCCTGATTATAAACAACAAGATCAGGCAATGCTGTAAACCAGTCCCCAAAAAGGCTGTGATAAAAAAAATCCTGGAATCCGGTGCGGCAGAAAGGGAATGTGATTTTAAAACGCGATAGACTCCTGCCCCGGTTAAAAGGACCGGATCAGCCTTTTCATGTAAAGGGCTTTACATTTCAACTGTTTGCAAATGCAAGTCAAGATCAGGGCATTCACTAGGGAGTGGAGTGTGCTGAAGACAAAAGTGGATATCTTACTGAGTCAAGTTATGGCCGGGTTGGTAATCTCCACCCTTTCAGAATGTCTTCAAATGTTTTGATGTATCAATATATTTTCAGTTAGCAAACATAAAGTTTGGTGCGAATGCAAAGGGAGAGATATATTGGAATTTGACCCAATCTCTCAACACGTCAAAGAGCTGGGGGCGGGAGGAACAATAAGCGCTTGCGATTGTTTAACAATCGGAGAGAGTAAACAATGATTAACATATTCGAATTCTAACGCGTTTAAGAATAAATAGGGTGAGCAACAACTCAGAAAAGGCCAAAAAAAATCCAGTTAGACGACGTAAATTAATTTATTAAGAAAAAAGTCTGCGCTGTCTATTTGAACAGGTCAGAATACAGACTGTGGGATCGGGGGCCAATATTTAGGTAGCAGTGCGGGAGAGTGAAGCTGAATGGGCTGAGTTTGTCTGTGTTGGGAGGGGTAAGCTGAATTCTTTCTTTAAGCAGCGCTTGATACAGACGGCCCGCCTGGCAGGCGCCCCGAGCCTCACAAAAGGACAGGATGTGTTCATTTGTAAGTAAACCACAGAACGGAAATTATTGTAATTTTCTCTAAAGTATCCTACTGTCTGCTCTTCGCCGCACCCCCACCCCGACTCCTCCCCTGCATACAGAGGCAGAAAGGAAGAGGAAAAAAGGGATCCGTTTAAACGGGCTGCGATGTTTATCCACGGGTCAAAGTCCAAACTTTTAAAATGCAGAAATAAAATCTTAGGAACTGCTAAATGCCATTTTCACTTGTTATAACAGCCCTAGTTGAAAGTAAAAAAAACAGAACGCCCAAACCAAGGCTGTGAATGGAACACCGTATCATTTTCTCTGACTGAATACTGCAAAATCATTTACCAATTAACATGGTTTGAATTAAAACAATATTTTGATATTTCTACTCTTGTTTTCGTTATAGATCCCTCGAGTTAAATTGTCTCTTCATATTTAAAAGAAAATAAACGCGTCTTAGTTTACAGCGAGGAAGAATAAAATTATATTTAACAGTACGTTTAAAGTAACAGGACGGAATGATAATGTTGCATAACCATTAAATCGGATCCGGATGTTTATAGAGAAGATAAATTAGAACGCTCACAATCTTTATTTTGTTTTATTTCCGACTTGGCGGTTGCCAAAACAAGAGGAAAAAGTGTTGGCGAGCGTACGCAGCAAAGAAAATTTGGTTTACGAGTTGAACATGCATAACTTGTGTGTGAGGGGAGGGAGGGAGGGTGAGGATTCATATTTTTCACGCACAAATACAACCTAAATATCACTAAACTTACAACGGCACGTTTGAAAGACGAAGTTTGCACGCATATTTTCCTGTTCTGTACAGATTAGATTTTAACATTAACTTTGTACTAAGTGCTATCAATTCCAGCGCCGTTTCTTTTAAAAGTGGCTGAGATCAGGAGATGACCGATCTACCGCCCCGCTCACTGTAAGGGAAGGATTGCTTTAAGAATTTCTGAACTCGAGACACTCACCGTGAAACTTGAGCAAGGAGGTTGGCGAGCGGTTCTTGGGAGTTCCTCTCTCTTTCTTTCGATTGGTCTTGTGCGCTTTTCCAACCGATAAGAGTCGCCATGTATCGATCGCCGCTGTTTATTGTTAGCGTGCTGTCGCTGTCAATCTTTTTTTTCACAGCCCGGAAGAATCGGGGACTATACAAACACGAGGGATGGGAGGAGAGGTGATATACCGTCCAATAACAACAAATACACCATTCTTGTACTCAGCAGCAATGACTTGGATCAGACCGTTTTCATTCACTGAACAGTTTTTGTTCCAGCCGAGGTGAATTTTGTGTTTTAGCCAGTTGTAACTTTGGTAGAAAGAGCGAAAGAGAAAATTGGGAGGGGAAAGAGTTAACATTTAAAAAAAACGTACGGAGAACATATGAAGGGATTTTTTTAAATGCAGAGAATTGTTACAATCTCTGACAACAGACATGGTTAAAAACAATCAATTGGACAGGTATTTGAAAAAACTAACTTGCAAGGCGATGAGGAATGAGCGGATTGCTAGGATTGACTCAATGACTTCCGTCTGTGCACTCACAATTCACTGATGGTCGTCTCATTCAGAAATCTGTGCAGACCTGAGCACAGTAATCCAGGCTGGCATTGTACCAGGTGATCACTGAAAATCATCATTTTATTTTGAGGGAGTGAGATTTTGTCTGATCTCTCGCATGGAAGTAAACGAACTCGTCGTATCACTTAAGAGCAAGGGGATTATTCCAACTAATATTATTACTCGCTCAACATCATAAGATATAGGAGAAGAATTTGGCTATTTGGCCCATGGAGCATGCTCCGCCATTCGAACATGGCTGATTTAAAGTTCAAAGTAAATTTATTATCAAAGTACATGTATTATCCCTATCAACCCCGCTCTCTTGCCTTCTCCCCATAACCTTTTACGCCCTTACTAATTCAGCACCCGTCAATCTCTGCTTTAAATATACCCAGTGATTTGGCCTCTACAGCCACCTGTGGCAATGAATTCCATGGATTCACCGGTCTCAGGCTAAAAACTTCCTCTGCCCAATTTAGAGTGCCATTGTTGGCGGGCTGGCACCGTGTTAGCTTTTACAGAAGCTGTTCAGTTGACGATAGGAACATCTGCTTATTCAGGTGAATGTCTTTACACCGGACGATGCCATTCAAAGTGCTTCCTGTTGTCTCAGCAGGGTTCATCATTCCGAACACTTTCACTAGTTATTTAGCTAGCTGCTTGCAGAGATGTCGCTGAATGCAAGTTAGACATTGTGCTCCGGACACATCAGTGATGGCCCTCCAAAGGTACCTCTGCACAGCAGAGCACTAAGGTACAGTTTCCAGCTTTGGAGGGACGGATATCCACCAGCCAGACTAATTTACCATTCTAAATGTGCTGTTCAAAATTTAATATTTTAACCGAGAAATGGCCTTCAAACCCAGAAAATCAAAAAAAAATCAAGGCCTTCCATCTTTGCTTGTGTTAACATTTAATCTCTGGTATGTCTAGTTGAATGATTTTTCTCAGCATAGTCCATTCATCTTTCTATACGTGCAAACCTGGAAGGCCGAGATCTATTGGTATCAGGAAACTTTTCTGTATTCATTTAGTTTCTGGGATCCAGGTGTAATTGGGAAAGCCATCCTTGTTCCTGTTCCAAAATACTCCTGAGCCGAGAGTGGGGCTGGGGCTGCCCTCATGAATCACTGTGGTGTTTCTGGTGAAGATATTCCCCCAATAATGTTGGGTAGGGAGTTCCAGAGGCCTGGCTGAGCGATGAAGGGACTGTGATGTTTCTGCTGCATGAATTTGAAAGGAAACTTCCAGGAACAGTGTTTGCTGTATGTGGTAGATGTTTGAATTGAGGAGTTGGAGGACTCTTAATGTGTAACTACTTCTGTATGTTGTAAATCAGAATAAGCACTTCTTCAGTTTAAAGCCTTATCCACCTTCCATAGCATGGCACTCTAACAATACTAGTATGAATCCCACCACCCAGTAGACCTCCACCACCCCAGACCATGCTCGTTTCTCGCTGCTACCATCAGGTAGAAGGTACGAGCCTCAGGACTTGTAGCAGCAGTTTCAAGAAGAGTTACTGACCTCAACCATCAGGCTCTTGAATAAAAGGGGATAACTACACTCACTGCAAACAATGATCTCACTTTAAGGAGTCTTTATCTCATTATCTCATGCTCTTGGTATTTATTGCTATTTGTTTATATTTGCATTTGCACAGTTTGTTGCCTTCTGCACTCTGGTTGATCTTTCGTTGATCCTGTTATAGTTACTGTTCTGTAGGATGCCGCAGGAAAATGAATCTCAGGGTTTTACTGTTTTTAGTGACATATATGTACTTTGATAATTTACTTTGAACTTTGAGATGATCAGGCAGTGATTCTAAACAATAATTAGTGTATTTGGTGCATCAGTGATAGGGAAAATGAATGTTTAGTCAAAGCCAAGGTAAAATTATTATCAAAGAACATAAATGTTAACATATACTGTACTGAGATTCCTTCTTCAAGGATCAGCAACTTGAGGAGGAGAGGGTTCTGAGTTCCGGAGATCCCAGGAGTGATGGCATCTAGAGATAACGCGAGGAAATCTGCAGATGCTGGAAATTCAAACAACACACACAAAATGCTGGTGGAACACAACAAGCCAGGCAGCATCTATAGGGAGAAGCACTGTCGACGTTTCGGGCCAACCCTTCGAAGGGTCTCGGCCCGAAACGTCGACAGTGCTTCTCTTTATAGATGCTGCCTGGCCTGCTGTGCTCCACCAGCATTTTGTGTGCTGTTTGGCATCTAGAGTTTACCACTTAATAGAGTCACCTACAACGGTGGAGGTGGCAGAAGATGATGATGCATCACAATGGCAGTGAAGGCGGAGGAGGTTGAAGCAGTGAAGGGTCGCAAGTGTCTTGCATTCCAAGCCACTGGACCCTGGTCCTCTCTGCCAAGGACTGTGTGGTGTTTGACTATGCATCAGCCTCCCCACGTTAAACAAAGTCTCACACAGGCTTTCTCCATGAAGGTAATCCATCGTAACATCCCTAGTATGTGGATTCAGGATTGGGATCTACAGCCACTTGAGGATCCACCAATAGATAACCCCTTAGAAGCACATCATACTCGACTTGCGTGATCGCACTACAGTGATTTTCTTACAGGTACTTACAGGAAAATGAATACAACAGAATTTATAAAAAGCTATATGTCAAGACTGATGAACAACCAATGTGCAAAAGAAGGTAAATTGTGCAAATATATGAATAATGCTGAGAGCATGAGTTGTAGAGTCCTTTAAAGGAAGTCCATTAGGTTGTTGAATCAGTTCGGAATTGAGGTGAATGAAATTATCCATGCTGGTTCAGGAGCCTGGTGGTTGCAGGGTAATAACTGTTGCTGAGCCTGGTGGTGTGGTACGTAGTGGTGAGAAGAGAGCATGACCTGGATGGTGAGGGTTCTATTTGCTGGATGCTGCTCTCTTGTGTGAGCACCCTTTGTAAATGTGCTCAGTGGTGGGGAGGGCAGTGGTGAGGGACTGGGCTGTGTCCATCATTCTCTGTAGACTTTTCCATTCCTGGACAATGGTTTAGTGTGATAGTCAAGGTATTAATTATGCAGGCTGCCTGTCCCGGATGATAGTGAGCACCTTAAGTCCTGTGGGAGCTGCACTCATCCAGACGTGTGAAGAGCATTACATCACACTCCTTGTAAACGATGGAATGTCATTGTGGCGGCAGGAGATGAGTCACTCATTGCAGGATATATATCTGATCTACTCTTGTAACCGTGGTAATTATGTGGCTGGTCCAGCTGAGAATCCGTTCATAGAACACAGAACACTACAGCATCATATGGGCCCTTCAGCCCACGATGTTATGCCAACCGCTAAACCTACTCCAAGATCAATCTGACACTGCCCTCCTACATGGTCCTTCATTTTTCTTTCATCCATGTGCCTAAAATCTCACAAATGTACCTGCTTCTATCACTGCCCCTGGCAGTGCATTCCACACATTTACCACACTTTGTGAAAGAAAAACCTACCTCTGGCAGGCCCCCTATGCTTTCCTCCAATCACCTTGCAAAAACCCAGGATTCCATTGGAATTATTTACCCCCCCCCCCACCTTCTTTGCCCATAAAGAAGGCGTAGGTTGTCGTCCCCATTCACTGCAACACCTTGCCAAGATATCTTTTGTAGTACTCCTCAGATGTGCAACCCCTATCACGTCAAAGACTATTTCTTTGGCGCTTCCTTGGAATCGAGGATGATTTGAAGACCACAGGTTTGCACTCCTTCTGATTTTGGTACTCAAGTCACCAAGATGGATCATTTTGTCTCCAGTTGGGATCTGGGTCAGTTATTTGTTAATGTAGGGTGTCCCTTGCAGTCCCAGCAACCTAAGTTCTACCCTGACTTCAGCTGCTGTCCATGTGGAGTTCAGAGGTTCTCCCTGTGACCATCTGGGTGTTTCAGCTTCCACACCCCAAAGGTGAGCAGATTGATCCATCAATTGGCCACACTAAATTGTCCCTAATGTGTAGGTCAGGGATTCACAGCTTTTATTATATCAAGGGGAATCAAGGTTGGGAATCCTGGTGTAGATGAATGGTAACATTTTGGTGGACTTGACAGAAAACGAAGGGAAAAGGGAGATGACTGTAGAATTAGATTAAATGGATGTTGCCTGATCACCAGTGTGGCCTTGATGTGTGGTAGAGCCCATTTCCATGCTGAATGGCTTCAAGAATTCTATTTTGGTTCTGTTACTGAGCAGGATGGTGATGAGACATTTACTTGCCCCCTTGTGGACGTCTGTGACACCAAACTATTCTCCTTGATGAGCCAGTGCTACAAAGGCAGCATTTCCCCCCTTCTGGTGGTCCGTCCAGGAACAGGTGTACCAGCACAATCTCAGCCTAATTTCTTTCAGTAAGGATTGCAACGTAATGCTTGAAGCAGCTGAGTTCTCTGGCTAGTTTGACAATTCAGATCAGTTGCTGCTGAGGGATACCACAAGATCACCACAAGAGCCCTTGGAAAATTGTGCACAGCTCTAGTCTCCCCATTATATAAAGCATGTGGAAGCTTTAGCGAGGTTGTAGAGGAAATTTACTAGGATGCTGCCTGGACTAGAGATTATATCTCATACGAGTAGGTTCAACGAGCTGGGGCTTTTCTCTTTGCAGCAAAGGAGGGTGAAAGCTGACTTGACAGAAGTGTACAAGATGATAAGAGGCACTGAAGGAGTGGACAGCCTGAGACTGTTCCCCAGGGCAGAAATGGCTAAAACGAGGGGGCATAATTTTAAAATGATTTGAGGAAGGTGTTGGGCATGTGAGAGGTAAGGTTTATATACAGTGAGTAGCAGTTACGTGGAATGCACTACCGGGGTGGTGGTAGTGCAAATTTAAGAAACTCTTAGACAGGCACATGGATGATAGAAAAATTGAGGCCTATGTAAGAGGGAAGGGTTAGATTGATTTTTGCATATGTTAAAAGGTCAGCACAAGATTGTGGGCCGAAGGGCCTGTACTGTGCTGTAGTGTTCTATGTTCTATTCCAGAGCTCAAACTTCATTTTGTGGGGTGAGATGTGCCTGTGTGTGATTTCTTTTGACATGAATTAGCTGCTGCAGAACCACTACGCCATGGCCAATGGCACGGTGGGCCAGGACAGATGGGAACCTGGCTCTTCGCCATAGGATTAGTTCAAACAAACGTTGGACACTGTTACCCTAGTACACTTTGTTCACGTGTATGTTCGCACGCACACACACACACACACACACACACACACACACACACACACACACACACACACACACACACACACACACACACACACACACGCACGCACGCAAAGAATTTTCACATTCTGCCAACAGCCTTTCAGGACTCACCAAACACCCCTACTCCTCCACTGCTCTGCCATTTTGTTGTTGTTCCTGCTGTGTTGTTCTGTGGATGAAGTGTTGCTGGAATATGTGGCGACACTTGCAGGCTGCCCCTATACATACCTGAGTGTGCTGGTCATTTACGCAAACACTGCCTTTTACCGAGAATGCTGGAGGGACTCAGCAGCATTGTACGGTATGTTTTGATGTACATGGGATAAATAGACCTGAATTTGAAAGGAAGCAAAGGGATGGGAAGATAAAATGTACAAATAATTAAGGGACAATTGTAGGACAGGTATCATCAGATTCTTCACTCAATGAGTGAAGCCAACAGATGGAATTGATTTGATTTGATGAAATTGATTTCCAGTGACTGGTAAAACCATAAGTCATGGATTCATTTCTGGCCAGATGTTTCACAAAGTTAACTATTTCCAGGAGATTTATTCCCGAGTGACTATATTAGAGTTATCACTATTGCCTTGACCAATACTTTTCCCTCGATCGACATCACTAAAGCAAATGATTTTGTCAACGTCACATTGACGTCAGTGGTAACTTGCAAATTAGCCTCTGTTTTTCTGCCTTACAACAGAGATTACATTTCAAAAGTACTTAAATAGTTGTAACACATCTGTGTGGCACCTCGCGAAAGGGACGTGAAAAACGCCATGAAAATGCAGAATGTTTTTCCCATACATTCACTTTCTTTTAACGTTGTGTATTTATCATGTATCTGTTAATTTAAAAATCATCATACCCAAAGTAATCCTAGACCAGCATAGGGATAAATCCTGGCCAGGATAAAGGTTGAAAGGTACTTTCAAGACTTTTGAGAATGATGTTCATACAGCAAAGGAAAGAATGTAGCAGATTATATGTTTTTAAAGTGTCATCAAACATATTGCAACTGGGTTTCATTTACACTTTAGGAAACTTCACACATATTAGTATGTGTGAATATTGCACAGTAGTTTTCTCTGAAAGCTTTGATTAAGTATACGTATTTTTTTCCAATATCATTGCTACTGTCTTTCACTGCCTAAGCATATCCCCAATTGCTTCTCGGCCAGCAAAACATTTTAGAAATCTTTTCAATGTTATAATGTTAAAAATACCAGGACACCATGGAGAAGTCCTTTTTTCTATGAGACAGTGTGATGGGAATGTTTGTATTGAGTTTAGAGGATAGGCAGAGGGTTGAATTAATATCTCATCAAACAGGAGCACTCTAAAAGTGCCTCCTTTTCTCACTACATTCCAGGAATGCTTCCCTTTCCCTAATGCAATACCGTATGAAAAATTCTGCAGGGGAAATCTATGGGTTTATTTATTTATATTTAGAGATGCATCGCCTTTATTTAGAGTAGTCCCTTCCGACCCAGCAAGTCAAGTTTATTATCATTTAAATATATGTGTGTATACCGTCAAACAAGACAACATTTCTCCGAACCAGGGTATATAACACTGTAGTATACATAACACAAAATAACTAATAAAAGTAAGAATGAAATCGGCAGATGGATCACACCTAAATAAACAAACTAAAGTGCATAAATTAAATGACACATTCATTGACACTTCGAATGTGATGCAGCAGGGAGTTCAGAAGCCTAAAGGCCTGAGGGAAGAAGCCATTTCCCATCCTAACCATTCTTGTTTTTATAGCCCCTAGTGTAATCTCAGGACAATTTACAATGACTAATCGGTACATCTTTGGACTGCGGGAGTGCCCCGAGCAACACGAGGAAACCCATATGCACAGGGGAAGAACGTATACACTTTCTTACAGAGGACGCCGGAACTGAACTCCAAACTCTCACACCCCGAACCATATAGTAACATTGTGCTAACCACTACGCTACTGTGGCACCCCCTTGATGTCAGTTTGGGTATATTTAAAGTGGAGGTTGATAAGTTCTTGATTAGTTAAGCTGTCAAATGTTATTGGAAAAATACAGGAAAAATAGGTTGAGAGGGAGAATAATAATAAATCAGCCATGATTGAATGGTGCAGCAGACTCGATGGGCAAAATGGCCTAATTCTGCTCCTATATGTTATGACTTTATGAAATGTCAGCCAATGACCTATAGCTTACTCTAAATGTTCAAAGTACATTTATTATCAAAGTATGTATAAATTATACAACCTTGAGATTTATCTATCTCCTTAAAGGCAGCTACAAAACAAGAAACCTGAAATAACCCATTAACATAAAAGTCTACAAACACCCAATGAGAGTGAGCAGCTTCAAGTTCCTGGGTGTCAAGATCTCTGAGCATCTAACCTGGTCTCAACATTTCGATGTAGTTATAAAGAAGGCAAGACAGCAGCTATACTTCATTAGGAGTTTGAAGAGATTTGGCATGTCAACAAATACACTCAAAAACTTCTATAGTCGCACCATGGAGAGCATTCTGACAGGCTGCATCACTGTCTGGTATGGAGGGCTACTGCACAGGACCAAAAGAAGCTGCAAAAGGTTGTAAATCTAGTCAGTTCCATCTTGGGTACTAGCCTACAAAGTACCCAGGACATCTTCAGGGAGCAGTGTCTCAGAAAGGCAGCGTCCATCATTAAGGACCTCCAGCACCCAGGGCATGCCCTTTTCTCACTGTTACCATCAGGTAGGAGGTACAGAAGCCTGAAGGCACACACTCAGTGATTCAGAAACAGCTTCTTCCTCTCTGCCATCCAATTCCTAAATACATATTAAATCTTTGGACACCATCTCACTTTTTTTTTAAAACTTACAGTATTTCTGTTTTTGAACGTTTTTTAAATCTATTCAAAATATGTAATTGATTTACTTGTTTATTGTTATTATTTTCTCTCTGCTAGATTATGTATTATATTGAATTGCCACTGGTAAGTAAATAAATTTCACGTCACATGCTGGTGATAATAAACCTGATTCTGATTCTATGCTTTTAATGCACCCGACAGATCAGGAGAATGGGCAAGGAAGTGGCAAAAAAAATACAGTGCTGGGAAGTGTATGGTCATGCACTTTGGTCGAAGAAATTAAAGGGCTGACTATTTTCTAAAGGGAGAGAAAATTTAAAAATCTGAGGCACGAAGGTACTTGAGTGAATCCTTGTGCAGGATTCACTCAAGGCTAATTTGCAGGTTGAGTCCGTGGTGAGGAAGGCAAATGCAATGTTAGCTTACAATTCAAGAGGACTAGAGTATAAAAGCAAAGATGCAACGTTGAGGCTTTATAAAGCACAGCTGAGGCCACAGCTGGAATATTGTGAGCAGTTTTAAGGATGTGCTGACAAGTGTTCAAAGGAGGTTCAAAAAAATGATTCCAAGATTGAACGGGTTGTCATATTAAAAGTGTTTGATGGCTGTGGCCCTGTATTCACTAGAATTCAGAAAAAAGAGGTGACCTAATTGAAACCTACTAAATGTTGAAAGGCCTTGATAGAGTGTGTGTGGAGAGGATGTTTCGTATGCTGGAAGAGTCTAGGACCAGAGGACACAGCTTCAGAATAGAGGCTCATACTTTTAGAACAGAGATGAGTGGGAATTTCTTTAGCCAGCGAGTACTGAATCTGTGGAATTCATTGTCACAGGTGGCTATGGAGGCCAAATCTTTACGTATCGTTAAGACAGAGGTTTGTAGATTCTTGGTCAGGACATGAAGGGATACATGGAGATGGCAGGAGAATGGGGCCGAGAGAAAAAATAAATCAGCCGTGATGAAAAGGCAGAACAGGCTCGATGGGCCAAATGGCCCAATTCTGCTCCTATATCATATGGACTTGCGGGTCAATATGCACAGAGAAAAAAAACAATGTAATAATCATTTTGACATGAGAATAATAACGTATTGGGGTTCACTTTGAATCAATTTGTTTTCATCCTTCAAAAGACCTATGTGAAATTAGATTCCAGCACAAATAATTAATTTTATCTACAAGAGATTGCTATTAACATGTGGTCATACTGGAAATGGCTATTTAAGAATTACCTTCCTAAACTTCTTTTCCACTTCAACTTTCTTCAATGTTGTTCTTAAAACTTAATTTCTATGTCCATTCTTCCATTCTTTGTTCTTTGTTAAGTTTTATATCATTGCATATTTGTGAGAAACCTTGAGGTGTTTTGTCACTTTGAAAGAACTGTATTAATGCCAGTCAGTATTTTGATGGATGTCCTTTTGTTTTCAAGGGGCTAGCATTAGAGTCTGCACAACATTGGACACTGTCACTAGCTTTCTCCTTATGCTAATGATGCACCATCAATAACTCACTCTGAGACGTAAGGCGAGATATCGGCTTTTATTGTATTGACTGAAGAAGGAACCAGCAGTGAGTGTCCATCATATTACATCCTGGAGAATGAGGCAGAGGATCAGACTTCGATCGCCTTTATACCGGGGTCTGTGGGAGGAGCCACAGGAGCAGTCAGCAGGGGGCGTGTCCAGACAGGCACATAGTTCACCACATTCACCCCCCCTTTGTTTGAAAGAGTCCCCATGTGGCGAAGTTTCGTACAGGTCAAGTCTATCAGGTGGTCGAATCTGTCGCTGCGATCTACGTAGCACCGGCTGTGATTGTGCTGATGCCGGCGACATTGGTGATTGCACAGGAGACGGAGGTTGTGCTGGTTCCAGCTCATGCATGTGCGAGGCACCTGGTATAGAAGTGTCATGAGGAGTCCATGTAGGGCCTGGTGAGCACGGTGTCACCTCGGGTACAGGGTTCATAGTTACCAGAGAGTGTTCAGGGTAGTGGTCTGCTGCACCTGCGGGCGCCAGGTCGCGGATGGAGACCGTGTCCTCCCGCCCATCAGGTAAGACCATGCAGAAGGTGAACCCTCTCGACCAGCGGGGAGTATTTATTGCTCCTCACATGTTTGCGGAGCAGCACTGGCCCTGGGGACGTCAGCCAAACTGGTAGAGTGACAGACTTCCTGGGAAAAGAGAATAGGAGTTTGTGAGGGGGGGTGGGGCCGCCATCCGACCACCTGGGCCCTCCAAGGGCTTGTGCTTGGCTCAATGATCCCCTCCCTGAGCAGCCACTGCACCGGTTTACAGTCGGGGTCAGGTTGGCAAACAGCGGCGGGGGAGGGACCTCGAGAGTGGAGAGACTGCAAGTGGTGTCGGTAGCGCAGCTGTCGTGTTGGATGGGATGTGTGTGTCGCTGTGTGTGGTCAGTGATGATGAGGTCCCACAGAACTGAGGATTCCGGACAGTGAGTGGTGGGAGGGGCCCGTCATATACCATAGTCACACTTTCAAGATGGCTCTGGAAGTCCAGCCCCAATAGCACAGTTGAGGCATGACCAGTAGTGCAAAGTTCCGGTATTCTGTGCCTTGCACCACCAATGTCGCTACACAACCCCCCCCCCCCGGATGTCTGTGGAATGCGACCCAGAAACCAAATGGATCTTCTGACTTACTGGCCGTGTTGCGAGTCCGCAGTGTTGCACTGTGTCCGGGTGAATAAAACTCTCAGTGCTGCCGGTGTCAAACAGGCATCTAGTCCTGTGCCCCTCCACCCGGATGTCCATCATGGACCTTGCAAGCGGGTGTGGGGCGTTTTGGTCGAGGGTCACAGTGGCCAGAATTGAATCACCGTCGGGGTGGGGCATGCTGACGCCGACAAAGATGGCCGCCCACATCCGGGCATGCAAGATGGCGGCCCCCACGTTTCACCCGCAGCGCTGCACGCCGCTCGCAGTTTAGACTTACAGACCTTGGCGAAATGGCCCCGCTTTCCGCAGCTGGAGCAGATCATTTCTCGCGCTGGACAGCGTTTACAAGGGTGCTTTTTGTGGCCACAGAAATAACAAAGCACAGGCTTCTGACAGGCCACCGCCGTGGTCGGGTTCGGGGAGCTCGTGGAATCTTGACTGGCAGCGGCGATTTCGCTCGCGGGAGCCGGCGTTGGCGGGGTCTGAGGCGTCCACGGAACCGGCAGGGAATCGCGCGACTGGACAGCGTCGGCGTAGTGCAGCGCAGCTTCCAGAGCGTTGGCCATCTCGATTGCCGAGCGTAAGGTAAGGTCGGCATTTTCCAGCAGTCGCTGGCACACGTACACTGACCTCAGTCCCGTCACAAAGGCGTCTCGCACCAGCAGCTCCGCATGCTGTTCTGCCGTGAGCGTCTTGCAGTCACAAGCTCGGACGAGTGTCTGTAGTGCTCAGAGAAACTCAGCGCTCGATTCTCCAGGCCGCTGTCGGCGCGTAGCTAAACGATGTCTTGCGTAGACGGTGTTCACCGGCCGCAGGTACTGTCTTTTGAGGGCGTCCAGTGCCCCTTCGTAGGTCGGCAGGTCCCGGATAATGGAATAAACTTTTGGGGTGACCCTCGAGAGGAGAATTCTGTACATAACGGCAGCGTCAGTCACACGAACCTCCTCCAAGTATGATTGGAAGCATGCGAGCCAGAGTTCAAAAGCAAGAGCTGCTTCAGGGTCTTGAGGGTCCAAATCCAACCTTTCCGGACGTAAAACGGTTTCCATGTTTTAAAACGTCCAGTCAATAAAATTGATGCACCATCAATAACTCACTCTGAGACGTAAGGCGAGATATCGGCTTTTATTGACTGAAGAAGGAACCAGCAGTGAGTGACCATCATATTACATCCTGGAGAATGAGGCAGACCTCGATCGCCTTTATACAGGGGCCTGTGGGAGGAGCCACAGGAGCAGTCAGAAGGGGGCGTGTCCAGACAGGCACATAGTTCACCACAGCTAAATTGTCTTATATTTATTTATGTTCATTTGCAGAAGCATGTGGATGTCACTGCTGAACCCTGTTTTGTCAGCTGAGAAGCCTGGTGTCCCACATAGCAGTTCAAGGGTCTAGGCCTAAAATGTGAACTCTTTATTCCTCTCCGTAGATGCTGCCTGACCTGCTGAGTTCCTTCAGCATTTTGTGTGTGCTGCTCTGGATTTCCAGCATCTGCAGAATCTCTTGTGTTGACGATAGCAAATGAATCTGTATGGTAATTCAGTCATGTGTCAACCTTACCAAGACCTTGTATTTTGTTCCAGAGTTTATTGAACTGAATCTAAATCTCTCAGCTGCTAAGGTGGGATTTGAACTCGAGTCTTGGGATCAGAAGTCCAGAGTTGAGATACCAGTCAATATTTAGAGTTAGAACATGTCACAGTGTCATGATCACATGCCAGGATGATAAACTCGTATTGTAAAGTGATAAGGGCATTGCTGCGGCCAGATTAACTTGTCTGACCTTTGCTTATAGAATCAGGAGTCCAAAACTAGTCGTAACCTCTTGCTGTCAGTATACAGGATGTGTTTTGTACGCTAGTTTGCTGATAATGATCTGACATCTGAATTGTTGACACTATTCTCAATGACCTTAGACCTTTAAAATCCAGCTGCACAGGTGTACAGCAGGAACAACAGCTCAGTAACTTTTAAATCTCAGCAATGGCATCCCTTGTTGCCTGGAAACACAGGGGTAAATGAAAGGTGGTCTCCTGTCTGTAGCCTTGGGTCACATGTGCGCTATGACAAAGTGTCATAACGCTATTAAACGCATGACTAGCAGCTGGATTTTGCTGTTGCTGAGATGCTGTTACCTAGTGGGGAACAGAATATATCACAAAATTGGCTTAGGAACTGAATGAATCCTAAAAGATAAGACTACAAAAAAAAATCACAAGTGGGATTTAATTAGCTGTTAATATCACCCACAATTTCACTTTTTTCTAATTCATTCAAGGTTTTTTGGTTTCTTTCTCATTGAACTTATTAAAGTGGCACTGAGTTGTTAATAATTAGAAGCCATAATAACTGGTGTGAAGTAGAAGGGCAGGACCCACCCATTTCCTGGAGCATATGGGAGAGATGTTGTTTTTCAGGTGTTAAAAAGAGTCTTGGTGGCCTGGCAACTAATCAACTTCCTGTGAGCTGACTTCAGCACTTCTGAGGGAAAGACTATATTTTACTTCCTTCAATTTATTCTGTATGTTACAATGTGAAGCCCCAGCAAAAGAAAATGTGATGCATTGCATAACAACATGGCATAGAACAAAACCGCATAATAGCATCTTGTAGCTGGTGTCTTCAAAGCTTTGTAGGAACATTATCAAGCAAATATGCTCTGCAAGTGTTGGAGCAGCTGACAAAATGGTTGCTAAGAATTAAATCTTAAAGAGTGTTCGTAAGGAGGAAAGTGAGCTGAAAAGGGGGGGTCATAGAAACCACAATAGTAGGTATCTCCTGAACCTAAGAAAGTGGCCACTGAGTGTATGGTTGTGGTTTTCTGCTGCTGTACAAATCCCCATTTAGAGATACTCTTCCGTACACCACTCTTATTTGAGCTCCTGTCACCGTCCTGTCAGCTGGAACCAGTCCGGCCATCCTCCTCTAGCCTCTCTCATTAACAAGTCCTGAATGGGGTGGGTGAAGTCGGCAAGGGGTGAGGGTGTGTGGCGGGAGGTGGGCCAGAAGCATTTGGAACACCCAGGTCAACATTGGGACCTTAGCTTTGTTCAGCCATTGAAGGTTTGATCTGGTCTTTGAGGGGAGTGTTCAGTCATTGACATTCAGTGGTAGTGGGGAGGTGGGTTCACACTTCCAACTTGTATATTAATGGCCTGATCAGCTGGATTGGTTTTAGGAGTCTGTCTTCATTTGGGGCCTTGATAGAGTGGATGTGGAGAGGATGTTGTCAATAGTGGGGGAGTCTGGAACCAAAAGGCACAGACTCGGAATAGAAGGATGTCTCTTTAGCACAGCAGTTAGGTGGAATTTCTTTAGATAAGGGGTGGTGAATCTGTGGAATTCATTGCCACAGATGTTTGTGGAGGCCAGGTCATTGGATGTGCTTAAAGCTAATAATAAATTAGCCACGATGAAATGGTGGAGCAGATTCGATGGGCTGAATGGTCTAATTCTGCTCCTATGTCTTACGGTGTGAGGATTCTGCACACATTGACTGTCCACAGTCCTTTAGAGTGGGGGTCTGTTTGAATTGGAGCCTTGTGGCAAATCAAGTTAAGATCATGAAATCTATGGATCAGCAATCAGTGGACTGGGCAAAGGGGAATAGATCCAAGCACCATCAGCACATCACCTGCAGCACCAGAGGACCCAACCAACTTGACCTCTGCTACACTACCGTCTAGAACAGGTTCCTAACCTGTCATCCTTGGTTGGACCCATTGTTTAATGGTATTGGACCATAAGAAAGGTTTAGAACTCCTCGTCTACAGAAAGTGGTGGATACAGCCCAGTTCATCAAAGGCAAAGTGCTCCCCAACACTGTGCACATTCACAAGGAGCACTGCCACAAG
The DNA here is from genome assembly GCF_030144855.1 of Hypanus sabinus. Taxonomy (NCBI): domain Eukaryota; kingdom Metazoa; phylum Chordata; class Chondrichthyes; order Myliobatiformes; family Dasyatidae; genus Hypanus; species Hypanus sabinus. The sequence continues at coordinate 68,666,951 of NC_082720.1, read as the reverse complement.
AAAAGCAGCATTCATTATCAAGGCCCCCCCCCCCCCAGGCCATGCTCTCGTCTGGCTACTACCATTAGGAGGAAGGTACAGGAGCCTAAGTCCCACAGCACCAGGTTCAGGAACAGTTATGACCCTTCAACCATCAGGCATTATTTCACTCACGTCAACTCTGAACTGATTTTACAGCCTTCAGACCCACTTTCAAAGACTTTACCAATCATGTTCTTGGGTATTATTTATTCTTTGTTTGTCTTTTCTGGCTTTGTCTGTTTATGCATAGATTGTTTCATAAATTTTATTGTATTTCTTTATTTACAAGAAAATAAATCTTAGGCTAGTGGTTAGTAACATAATCACTCAGTGGCCACTTTACACCTCGTTAATGTAAATATTTAATCAGTCAATCACATGGCAGCACCTCATTGCGTAAAAGCATGCGGACATCATCAAGAGGTTCAGTTGGTGTTCAGACCAAACGTCAGAATGGGGAAGAAATGTGATCTAAATTACCTTGATCGTGGAATTGTTGTTAGCGCCAGACAGGTTGGTTTGAGTATCTCAGAAACTGCTGATCTCCCGGGTTATTCACATGCATTCGTCCCTAGATTTAACAGAGAATGGTGCAAAAACCGAAATATATCCTGTGAGTGGAAGTTCAGCGGGTGAAATTGTCTTGATACTGTCTTGATATTGTCTTGATACGTTGAAGGAGAATGGCTAGGCTGGTTCAAGCTGACAGGAAGACACCAGCAACTCAATTAACCACACGTTACAACAGTGGTATGCAGAAGAACGCCTCTGACGCACAACCTGTTGAATCTTCAAGTGAATGGGCTAAACGGCAGAAAACCACGTTGGCTTGCTGTCCTGTGGCCACTTTATTAGGCACACTCCTGTACCTAATAAAGTGGCCACTGAGTGAAATGAGAGCATTTGTTTTAACTGGAGATCAGTTGGCGGAGAGTTAATGAGACTCAGGCAATCCTGGACAGGGAGTCCCACATGCATGCATATCCCTTAAGGGAAGGAAGGAACTTGTATTTTATAAAGAGTCTTTCAGAGTCGCAGGATGACCCAAAGCTCTGCAAAGACAATGAAGTACTTTCGTTGTGTAGTCGCTGCTGTAACGGAGGAAGCACAGCGGCTAATTTATGCATGGCAAGTTCCTGGAACCCGCAGTGAAATAAATGAACAACTTATTTCTGATGATAGACATTTTTGATGTTGTGTGAGAGATAAACGTTGGCAAGGAGATTTCCCCTGCTCCTCTTTGAATAGCACCCTGGTATCTTTTATATCCACCAGACCAGGACAGCATCCTCACTGCAGCATCTCAAGTTCAATGCCACACAGTGAAATGTCAGCTGTGTACCAATTCTTTGCAGCAGGGTTGAATCCACAATCTTTTGACTATATGCATACTTTTCTTAAATTGTACTGCCAGTGAGATAGTGAATCAGGTTGTTCATTTTTGTTTTTTTTTCTATTCTGAACTAGAGGGACTGAGGGTGATATTAATTTCAAATACGGGGAAGTCTGCAGATGCTAGAAATACAGAGCAATACACACAAGATGCTAGAGGAACTCAGCAGGTCAGTTCCGACATGTTGATCCATGGCCTCCTAGTGCCAACATGAGGCCACCCTCAGGGTGGAGGAGCACCACTTCATATTCCATCTGGGTACCCTCCAACCTGACGGCAAAGAATATTGATTTCTCCTACTGGTGAACAAAATTCCTACCCCTCTTCCTCTATTCCCCACTCTGATCTTTCACTTCTTCTCACCTGCCTCTTACTTCCCCCTGGGTCCCCTCCTCCTTCACTTTCTCTTATTGTCCACTCTCCGCTTCTATCAGATTCTTTCTTCTCCAGCCCTCGATCTTTCCCACCCACCAGGCTTCACCTATCACCTTCCAACTAGCTGCCTTCCCCTCCCCCCACCTTTTTGTCCTGGTGTCTTCTCCCTTCCTGCTCAGTCCTGAATAAAGGTTTCGACTCAAAACATGAACTGTGTACTCTTCTATAGATGCTGCCCAACCTGCTGAGTTCCTCAAGCATTTTGTGTGTGTTTCCTTTGATATTAATTGTTCCTGTACTTACCCTAACGAAGATCTTTTTTAAATTTTATTTTGAGGTAGAAAACAGGCCCTTCCAGGCCCTTCCAGTGCAACTATTGTTACTATTTCTTAAGTTTATTTATTGAGAAGCTGAATCATATTACTTAAGAACGTTATGAGAGGGAAAAAGTTTAGCGTTAATTGTCTCACGTACGTTGAAACGTACAGTGAAATTTGTTGTTTTGCATCGACAACCAACACAGTCCAAGGGTTGTGCTGGAGACAGCCCATAGCATGCCCACAGCTCACTGATCTTAACTTTGCTTATCTGGAATGTAGATGGGTGGGTGGGGAACTGGAGCACCCAGAGGAAACCTACACAAGTCATGGAGAGAACGTACAAACCTCTTCCAGATATTGGTGGAATTGGATTCTGGTCACTGCTTCTGTAATAGTGTTCTACTAACTACGATGTTACCGTGCTGCTGATAACTCAGCATGGACAAAGGATTCATCTTCCAAACTTTTGCTGTGCACAATTGTATATGGTAGCTACATATATGAATCGACATTGGAAGCAGGAGTGGAAGTTTGGTTGTGAGACACAGTCAAATGATTTAGTGTGTAGCCAAAGACATTCTCAATTTTCTGCAGATGTACCCTGGAGAGCATACTGACTGGCTTCCTCGCTGTCTGGTATGGAGGCTGCAGTGCACAGGGTATCAAAAGAATGCAAAGGGTTGTAAATTCAGCCAGCTCCATCAGAGGCACAACCGTCCCCACCATTGAGGACATCTTCTAAAGGCGGTGCCTCAAAAAGATAACATCCATCATGAAGGACTTGCCATTCCAACCATGTCCTCTTCCCATTTCTACCATCAGGAGTCTGAAGACAAACAGTCAATGTTTTAGGAACAGCTTTGTCCTCTCCACTATCAGATTTCTGAATGGCCGCTGAACATTACCTCTCTATTCCTCTTTCGAACAATTTATTTTTTATATTTATCATCATTAACTATAGTTAATTTTTAAATACCTCATTCTGTACTGCCAGAAAACAAACAATTTCACAACATATATCAGTGATAATAAACCTGATTCAGGGTCTCGGTCCAAAATATCAACTGTTGACTCTTTTCCATAGATGCTGCCTGGCCTGCTGAGCTCCTCCAGCATTTTATGTGTTGCTCTGGATTACCAGCATCTGCAGATTTTCTCTTGTTTCTCCTTCTCCTGTTCAGATACCACATGATTAAACACAATCTATCCACGCCTGCAGAATTATACCATTGCATAATATTCATTGATGCTCCCAGATACATGATAGAAAAGTTCAAAGCAAATGTTATTATCACAGTATGTACATGTCACCATATACAACTCTGAGATTCATTTCTTGCAGGCATACTCAATAAATTTTAAGAATTATAACCATCACAGAATCAATTAAAGTTCTTTTTCAAGATGGTGCCTGTAATCATCAGTGACATTCTGGGGACTATGGACAATAGTTAAAAATATTCTTTTAAATATACCTTCCTGACAATATTTTCCTTGTAAGGCTTCTTAGTGTCACTCACCCACCCACCTTCCCCCCTCACCTGGTCTCACCTAACACCTGCCACCTCAGTAGGTATATGGAATAGACTGCTAGATAGAAGTGATAGATGCGGGTACATGTACAATGTTTAAGAGACATTTGGACAGTTCAATGTTCAAAGTAAATTTAAAGTGCATATTGTCGTGCCTTTCACACTCCACATAGTGCTGCAGAACTGCCTTCCAGGCTGTTGGATCTCACTGCAGAGATCGCCACCCAGTCCATCAGACATGCTAGAATGAGATACACCAGCTCCCCCCAACCTGGTCCAGACCACCTGTCATCACAGCATACCATGCAAACAGCTACTTGGAGGCAGAGCTGAGAGCTGATTGACCAAAGGTAACATTCAAGGTGATGGTTGGTACCTTCAAATACCTTGTAGTTCCGAACTTGTTGAATTAGAGAAATTGTTCATTTATCCCTCCCAGCCGTATCTGGAATTTCCAAGGCTGAATGCAGGAAACCACAGTGAGCAAAACAGGTTCTGAATTGTGTGAGTGCTTACTTATAGCCAGCTAGCAGTGACAAATGTCACTGTTTTTTGAACATGAACACTCTCTTTAAAAACTGTTCCTTGTGAGTACAGTGTAGTGTCTAATGGCCTTACAAATTTACCTGATGACACAAGTTAGAGAGAGGTCAGCAACAGTCACCTGTCCTAATTAAATCTCCCAAATAAGGGGATCGTAGATATTTTCCTGATTAGTTTTTGTTTTTAAGAGTTGGCCCAAATAAGCTGTTGCCCTGGTTATCCGGTGGTTGAATGGTCCAATTAACTGGAATCCACTGTGTGTATGTGTGAGTGCTTTGGACAGGTGGGGCTCGTCAGCCTTGGACGGCAGCCCGCCTAGGAGAAGCAAAACTCTGATATTAAACCTCCGCTGCCTTGCGGCCAAACCAACCCATGGGAAAGGCTTTGGGAGTAAGCCCCAAGGAAGAACTCTGGAGCCAGAGTTCCTAGGGCAGTTTGATGTTGTTTACAACTTCGCTCTGGCAACCTCTGCGCTGACACTGGTGCCAAGCTGTATCAGCACCTGCCCTTCCCTTGGACGACATCAGTGACGTGGAGAGGGGGAACCCGCTGCATGGGCAACAGCCAGTTCTCCAAATCTTCCCAGCCAAGGTTGCATCCTGGAGAGGACACGGTCCAGCAGAAGGAAAAATATAATAGAATCAATGAAAAACAACATACAAGGTCTGAGAGTAACCATAGTGCAAGAGAAGACAAACTGTGCAAATACAAAAAAAAACAAATTATAATAAATGACACTGAGAGCATGAGTTGTAGAGTCTTTTAAAGAAAGTCCACTATGTGGTTGAATCAGTTCAGTGTTGAGGTGAGTGAAGTTATTCATTCTGGTTCAGCAGCCTGATGGTTGAAGAGTAACAACTATTCCTGAACGTGGTGGTGTGGGAGCTGAGGCTCACATACCTCCTTCCCAATGGCAGCAGCGAGAAGATTATTCTCTGGATGGCGGGTACATTGACAGGAAAAGTTAAGAGCAATGTTTCCCAACCCTTTTTAGCCCAACACCCTCCTAAAGCATCTTCATATTTGCCAACACCCGTCTTAGGCACAAATACTTTCCGGCACCCCCTTAGTTTTAAAACATGTCTACTATATGCTAACATGAAAGAAATGATTCTGATTTAAATTTTTATTTGCCTCTAAACCTAGCTTTCATAGTACCTGTGTGCTGTACAGTCGATTCAATATCAATGTGATCCTTAAGCTTGACGGTTTTTTGCAAGGGTTGGAATGTCAGGTTCAAGTTGTGACAGCAAATGCTTTAAGTCCCCATGTGTAACAATGTCCAAGTGGTTTCTGTTTTAGAGAGTACGTGGTTCACTGCACTGAAGCCTCTTTCAACAAGGTGGGAGGATGGAAATGCAATAAAGAGCAGTTTGGCTCTTCTCCAAAGACCAGAAAACTTCATATGACAGTGTAGCCACAAACCACAAAAGCCAACAATTTTGAAAAGTATTTCTTGTTCTTCTTCATTCTGAATTTCGATCATTTCTTCTTGCAAGATCTCTTCCTGTTTGTCCACCTTGCAAAGAAAGGGTTAATTACCCGGTCCAGAACTTCCAGAGCATTGAAAACCTTGAACCAATCCTGAAAATCCTTCTTCAGTGACTGCAGGTGTAAGCAGTACTCTTGTAAATTACCATCTGTGAAGTAGAGTGCCATACTTTCCATGCAGGTAAACTGTGAGCACATCCTCCAAAGTTTTGCTCATATACTTCAAATTTTCAGTTAAAAGTGGACATTGCACCTTATGCCTAGATTAATTTGAAATTCTCACATCACCCTGCAGTTTCGTATTTAGAATGTTCATTTTGTCATAGAGATTGGCTGGGCACATCACATCTCATGTAGAAGTTCAGTCTTGTTTCTCAAGCTCTTGTCGACTTTGAGCAAAAATACGACCACAGTGTCATAAAGATCAAAGAAATATTATAGGCAGCAGTCCTTTGACAGCCAACGCACTTCAGTGTGAAGAAGCTAGCATTCAAACACTTCATTGTTATCTAGACATAACTGGCGAAATATTCTGCTATTTAATGGATGAGCTTTAATTTTGTTGATAGCAGATATTACAAGAGTCAAGCTTGGAAAAAAATCACTGGCTGATGTTTCTGGCTGCAAGATGTTGATGATGAATTACACTAGCTTGGAATTTCTGTTTTCACAAATGCCATTAAATCAGCATGGTGACCTGTCATATATGGTGCTCCATCTGTTGCACAAAAAATCATGTTCCCAATCAGAATACTTTTATCCTCAACATACATTTTGATCTCATCATAGATTGATTCTCCATTAATATTTGTTTTTAACTTTTTACAAAAGAGAATCTCTTCATAAACTTTTCTATTGTTGATAAACCATACGTATTCCTGTAGCAATGTCTCATTGTCTCACACAGTTGACTCATCCACTTGTATCCCAAATTCTGCTTTTTTAGCTCGGTGCATAGTTGATACTCAATGTCTTCACTCATTTTATCAATACAATGAGCTACAGAGTTATTTCTCACAGGAATTAATTTTAAATTACTGGGATCCATTTTGAGGACAGTGGTGAGCACTTCTGATACAGCAGGCATTATTAACCTTTCACCAATTGTATGAGATTTTCCACACTTTGCTACCATTTTGGAAATGTTATAAAAAGCAATGAGACAGCTATCAGGGTTATTTTTAGTTTCCTGACAAATGACTGGAGTGCGCAATGTTTTTCAAATGCTTCTTTCATCGTCTGGAACTGAGTAATACCATAAGAAGCCTTTTCAGGGTGTCTTTTACGTAAGTTTTCCTGCACTCTTGATGGTTTCATGGCTTCATTAGACCAGAACAGTATTTCAAATAAGACACATGGGGCATCATTGATCTGATGGGAATGGAACAAAGCCATACTCCAGGTGTGTAACATTGTATTGATGTAGTTTCTCTTTCTTAGCAGGATTAGAATCAAAGGCTTCACCACCTTCAGAATCATGATCGCGCCATGCGTATTTATTCATCATTAATTTAAAATAAAATATTAACACAAACTGGGAATGCCTAGCAGACGTTGATGATGGCAATGAGTTGACACAGATGGGACACTGATAGCGGCACACAAAAGAATGGCGAGGTGAAGATGAAGATGATCACAACAGCAAAAATTACATTGACAAGGATTCAGATTGGAATCTGAATGTTAGTCGGGATAGAGCTGGTCTTCAGCAAGCTGCCTATACTCTTCCAGTTAGCATGATTGACCAGTTATGAAAGGTCTCATAATCCCCAGAGTTGGTACTTGACCACACATATGAAACTGAGGTCACTTTGAACACCTCAATATGAATCTTCAGGGTTGACAGGCTCACCCATTGCCTCGATCTCACCACCTACAGACCTATGGTTCTTCCTGTGTTCAAGAAACTCATCCTCTGCTAACGGTGTACTAATGGGATTAGATTCAGTAGGGCAGCAGAGTAGCATAGCACAGTGAGCTGTGTTCGATTCCCATCACTATCTGTAAGGAGCTTGTGACCATGTGGGCTTCCCTCAGGTGCTCTGGTTTCCTCGCACATTCCAAAGATATATAGGTAAGTAGGTTAATTGGGTGGTGTGAGAGCCAGTTACTTCATTCTATCTCTACATAAAATACTATCTCTAGTCAGCATGAGAAAGTTGGGCCAAATGGCCTGTTTCCATTGCTGAATAATCTATGAATTTATTGTCTAATATCCAGAGGTCTGTCCTATTGATCCAAGGACTGGAGTTTGAATCACCAGCTGGGACATTTTACAATAATATCAAGTTGGATTTAAAAAAATTTGTGTTAATACTTCTGATTATGAAGCTATTGAACTAACATAAAATCTCATCTTGTTTCCTAATATCTTCAATGGAAGATCTGCCATCTTCTCACAGGCCAGCTTAAATATAACCTCCCCACCCCCCAGACTCACATCAATAAGGCTGACACTTAAACTGCCCCCTAAAATGACTCAGCTTGTCACTCAACTTGAAGCAATTAGCGACGGGCAATAAAACGTTGGCAGGGACAGCAACGCCCACATCCCGTTAATAAATAAAGACATTTATGTACTCTCAACTGTTGACACTGTGAACTTCAATGCAATGGATTCCTTGTCTCTTTGTCCTTCCTGCCTTTTGCAAGCTTAAGGATTTGAAAATGAGCCATCTAATCATTCACTAATTTCTGAATATTTTTCTGTCTCCAGTCAGAGTGACGGCTCTATCAGGGATTTTGGCCTTTCAGCTGGGTTACATAACATACAAAATGGCTGAGTAGCTCACTGCCTTTACCAAATGAGGCATCAGGGGAACCATTAATTAAGCATTTATCTTGCAAAAACATTGTGCATTTTCTGCTTATTTAGCAGGATGAGGGTTAGCAAACATGAACTCCAGGGGTTTACCATGGGGTCACAATCCATGCTTTAATCTTTTCTCTGGCAAATAAAGAAGACAGCTATATGGTTCGTACAACACATATGGTGACACATATTTTAACCCTTGCCCTGCTGGATAAACAGGAGCCTTTTGGGGCAAACACAATAAGTTCTGCAGCAGGCATACTTAACCTTTTTGCTGCTCAATTTGTTGCGCCAGCTGTCCAGAAATTCGTGTTTATCCAGGAGTGTAAGGGTTAAAGCACTTTCCAGACTATTTGTTGTGCTAGCTGTATGAAGTTCCTGTTTCAAAAGCAACAAGAGGGCCCTGAAGAAAAGGCTCTTGAGCAAGTTGTATGCCTGAAGGAAGAGGTGTCCTGGCCTACTGAACTGGAGCGGGCAAAATACTTGTGCATGTAAAGATTGTTGGAAAGAGGAAAACTAGGTATTTAGCACTGACTTGGCCTGTACAACCAACTAAACGCTAATAAATAGTTTAAACTGCTTGACAAATGCTCTAAGTTGGCCATTCATAATGATCAAAAGGAGAGAAGCTTAGAGAGCAGTTTGTTTTTCTTTGTGTCCATATGTAGTCATTCACTGGAGATGCTGCACACAATTCTCAAGACCAACATACACTCAGTAGCCACTTTAAGGTATCTCCTGTGGCCAGTGAGTGTATCTTTATAGTCTTCCGCTACTGTAGCCCATCCACTTCAAGGTTCAACATGTGTGTTCAGATACACTCTTCTGTCCACCACTGTTGTAATGTGTGGTTATTTGAGTTACTGTCACCTTCCTGTCAGCTTGAATCAGTCTGACCTTTTTCCTCTGCCTCCCTCATTATCAAGGAGTTTTCTCACACAGAACCGCTGCTCACGGGAGGATTTTTTTTCACACCATTTACTGTAAACTTTTGAGACTGTTGTTTGTGAAATCCCATGAGATCAGCAGTTTCTGAGATACTCAAACCACTCTATCTGGTGCCAACAATCATTCCACGGGTCAATCCACCCATTGCATTCCTCTATCAAAGTTACTTAGATCACATTTCTTCTCCATTCTGATGTTTGGTCTGAACAACAACTAAACCATTTGTCCATGTCTGCATGTTTTTATGTATTGAGTTGCTGCCATATGATTGGCTGATTAGATATTTGCAATAATGAGCAAGTTTACAGATGTACCAAACGAAGTGGCAACTGAGTGCATATGAGAAAGACGAAAGTTCTGCTTCTGCATAGCAATCACATTTTGACACTGATGAAGCTTGATCTCAGATTCAGGTTTATTTATGAAATATGTGTCGAAACATTCAGTGTAATAGGTTGCTCTTGCATTAGCAACCACCCAAGGTTGTGCTGGAAGCAGCCCTCAGGTGTGGTCATCCATGCCGGCACCAACATAGCATGCCCATCTCTTTAAACTATTAGATTCCCCATTTCATTTGATTAACCCAGGGTTTGGAATGTGATTGCAGTTATACAGAAGAGGCTAATTTTTGAACATAGAGAGAATCGATTTCCTGAACTAAGCACTACTAGTATTTATGCTGGGATGGTGGCATGCTGGTTGCTCTACTGGGCTAGTGATCAAGTGAACCAACCTAATCAGCATTGCAATGGTTGGATTTGTCGTTGCACAATAGAGTTCCGATACATGAAAAGGAAGTTGTCCACCTTGTGCTGTACAGAAATATCCTCCTTGCCCATCGCAATTACTTCTTGAAGGTTTGGATAAACCTTTCAGCTAACCCATTTGTTGCTGGGTGGTGAGGAGATGACTTGAAATGTCTGATGCCATTTCTCTTCATGAACTGTCCGAATTCTTCTGACATGTATTGTCGTCTGTTGTCATTCACAGTTAGTTCTGGTAAGCCGTTTCTGGTGACAATTGTCTTCACAGCAGAGGCAGCTTTTGCTGAGGTGGATGACTTCATTGATATAAGCTCCGGCCACTTTGAAAGAGCATCCACAGCAATCAGAAACATGGAGTCCAGGAATGGTCGAACAAAGTCAACATGTACTTTTTGCTGTGGTGACAATGGGTATTCCCATGGGTGTAATGGAGCCCGTGGGGATGCATTTTGACCTTTCTGGCATCCTGGACAGCTTTTGGCCAAGTCCTCTATCTGTTATCCTGGGATTGAAAATAGACAAAAGGGACGTGAAATGGACAAAAGGGGCGTGAAATTTTATCCATAGTGGTGGAACGTTTTTATTCCCTATACTAGACTAAGGGCCTCTTGGTCATCTGTGTGTAGTTGTATTCTGCGGTCATCAGTGATCATGAAGCAAATGCAATCAGATGTTCAGATCCATCTTTCATAATGTGTGATAAAATGGCTCCAATGCCATAAGGGGATGCAAACTATGCCAGTCTGATGGTCAGGGATGGGTCATAATGGGTGAGCAGTTCATCAGATGTTATTAGTCCCTTTGTTTCCTTGAATGTTCCTTCACATCTTTCTGATCATTCTCACTTTGCTTCTCTCTGCAACAGTGTATTCAATGGATGTAGCACTGCAGCAATGTTTGGGAGAAACTGGTGGAAGTAGTTTTTCAAGGCCTAAGTTGTGACATATTTTCCAGTTTGGGTGCCTATAGCACTGGTTCAGTTTTCTTTTATGACTTATGTATGCCGTGTTTGTCAACAACAGGTCCACAATGTGACATCTCATTCTTGAAATGCACACATTTCTCTGTCTTTGCATGCAGACCATACACTGCTCAGCCTGGTAAACACTTTACCAAGGTTCTGGAGGTGCTCTTCATCAACTTTGCTAGTCACAATGACATTATCAAGGTACCATTGTGTTCCTGGGATATCTTGGAGCTCTTGGTCCATTGCTCTCTGCCAAATGCTGGAGCTGGTGCGATGCCAAAAACTAAACAATTATACTGGAACATTCACTTCCTGCTTGATTCCTCAATCTCCATTTCCAGATAGGCGTGTGTCAAGTCAATCTTTGAAAACTTCTCCCTGCTTGCCAAAGATGCAAAACTGTCTTCTGTTTGCAGCAGGGGATACACAGCACTGGGTATATGCTCACCTTGAAATCACCACATATGCGAATTGCTCCAGCTTTCCTTTTCTTGATCACTGGTACAATGGGCATAGTCCAATTGCTCCACTCAACCTTGAATAGAGAATGCCAGATGCCACCAAGCTCTGAAGTTCAGCATCCACTTGAGAACATAGTGCATAAGGCACTGGATGTGCTTTCTGTAATCTTGGTGTTTCTGTTTTATCCAGTTCAATTCTGGCCTTCATGCCTTTGAGTTTACCAATCCCCATCTCATACCCCTTCTCATTAGCATTAAGCAGCTCTGTCAGTCTCTGGTTAGTGGTAGCATTTGGGCTACTGTTGCCTTATGATGCCACACTTGAAAGCTTTGATTGAGTGCCAGTCTAGTTGGAGATTGCTCAACCATTCACATCCGAAAAGTGCTGGCCCTGCAATTTTCACTATATGAAGCTCCAACTGCTGTGTTTAGCTTCTATGCATCACCTTCGTTTTCAGTTTGCCTTTGGGGGATACTTTTTGCCTGTGTAGGTCTTTAGCGCCACTGAGGTCTTATCCAATGGTTGTAGTCAGCCTCTGGAATTATAGACAAACTGACCCTGTATCCTCTGCCGTTTTCATTTCTACACCAGGTACATCTATTGTGATCCATATTATATTGCAATGTGCTTCAGTTAGGCTATATATTTCAAGGCATGACAGTTCACCTTTGTCAGACTCAATGTTGTCTGATGCTGTTTTACATTCAGTAACTTTATGCATTTGCTTAGTTTTGTGTTTGAGATTTTTCACTCGGCTGTGCTTTTTGTCTGCCTCGCACGCTCTATGTGACCTTGTCTGTGATATTTACTGCAGGCTTTTTCCTTGAACCAAAGTCATTTGCATCATGGTAAGATATGCCACATTGATAACATTTTTTGTCTTTTTTTACCATTCAGGGACATTTTGTGCATTTCACACTCTGACCTCCTTTTCTGTAGTTCTGCTGCATTCTTTGCTGCAGTCTCTAATGATATTGCAATGGTCAATGCCTGTTCTAAGGTTAGGTCTCCTTCTGCCAGTAGCCTCTTTTGAGTGCTTTGACTATGCATGCTACATACAAGCCTGTCCCTTAATGCATCAGAAAGTCCATCTCCAAAGTCACTGTACTGGGAAAGTTAGCACAGTTCTACAATATATTCAAAAAGGCTATCATCTTTGACTGGTCCCTTTTGTAAAATCTAAAGCTCTCAGCTATTACCAGCAGTTTAGGGCTCAAGTAATTCTGTAAAATTGTAATAATTTAATCAAATGTCTTGCTTGCTGGCTTTTCCGAGGTTACTAGGTTGTATAAAAGACTGTATGTACTTGGGCTCGTTAGCAAAGAAGTGTAGGGGCTTTCTTTTGCTCCTCCACATTGTTTATGTTACAATACAGTTCAACCCTCTTGGTATACAACTCATAGCTTTCCTAAGCACTATCAAATTCACTGAGTTTCCCGACTGAAGCCATCGCCGTCTTATTTTCACTTTAAATTCAGCATGTCTTTCACTATTACTCATGCATCCTTCAGCTTTCTCCTGCTGTTTAAGTCTCATTGTTTTGTCCCCTAACTGTCAGGGCAGTTTGTGATATTTCCTGACATTCAGGTTCATCCTCATCACCAATTTGTTGTGTCTGTGCACAACTACGTATCGATTAAGTAAAAGCACACGTGCAGGAGATGGCTTTAACTGTATTCGCATTGCAGTG